>NC_061070.1:19100162-19213763 GCF_021917145.1 Hypomesus transpacificus | reverse complement strand
ACGACTTTTCCCCTAGACTCAGGTCTGCCAGAGGACCACAGCATTGGGGATTATTCACCATAAAAACATTGGAGATATAAAAAAAACGGATGTTTTGACTAAATGAGTCTAATGCTCTGTTACTGTCACTGTGTACAGTGCTGGTTCTGACAGATTTCCCAGATAAACAGCAAGTTGATTTTATATCTATAATTCCTCAGCACTGGATCATAAACCCCTGAGGTTTACAGTTCCCAGCTGTAAAAGTTTAGCATATTACAGTGCTGGTCAGCACTGAACCAAAGCCAAATATAATGCTCTTGGTTGTAGTCTTGTAGGTTGTAGGGGATAGGATTGTCTATGTGGGTTAAGCTTTTGACTGTGCATCATGAGTTTGCAGGTTCAAATCCCCCTGTCTAGGTCACTTTGGATAAAAGCGTCTGCTTACAGTGATAAATTCCTTCTTTTTATCAGTCTGTTGGTCTAACCCCACAAGTGAATGATATCCTGATTCCAACATGATCACATCAACCCTGCAGTCCGAGTTCTCCAACCCTGTCCCCTCCAGAGGACCTGGGCTGCATCACAGGTGTTCATGAGAGACTCCTTTGGATGGAAACTCTCTCCTTGTCTGACCCTGTGATTACACAGTCTCCTCAGTAGACATTAATCTGCACAGGCCCGGAAAAAACAAGTACTCTCCAGCAGCACCTGTACTATTATTACTGGAGAAGAACAGCACTGCCTGGGATGAAGCCTTGGAGACCATTTCATATTCTTGTTGACACAAGCTCTGACATTGTTTTTTTTTCTCCATCTACCAGCGTCCCCTTTGAATCAAAATCACAGAGAGACATTTTTCCTACGTGTATAGTAAACAGTCATAAACAAAAGGGTCATGATTGAACTTGAAACCTTTCACTTGGAGCCAACTTCTAGAATACAGAGCAAATACACCAGACTTGCATTTTGACTGTAGACATACTGTTGGTTGTTCTGGAAAATACTTCTACTGATATCATGAAGCCTATTGCTCTCCTTATTGACTCAATCCATGAGGTCTGCCTCATGTAGAACTCTGTCTGTCTGTCTGTCTGTCTGTCTGTCTGTCTGTCTGTCTGTCTGTCTGTCTGTCTGTCTGTCTGTCTGTCTGTCTGTCTGTCTCTCTGTCTCTCTCTCTCTCTCTCTCTCTCTCTCTCTCTCTCTCTCTCTCTCTCTCTCTCTCTCTCTCTCTCTCTCTCTCTCTGTTTATCTCTGTTTATCTCTCTCATGCTCTCTCTCTCTGTCACTGTCTCTCTCTCAGGAGGTAGTACAAAGACGTCTGACAGACTTGCCAAACCAGCCCTCCTCAAGATGACCAGAGCAGCGCTCACTGCCATCTGCCTTGGTAGGTTTGAACTCATTCACACACACACACACACACACACACACACACACACACACACACACACACACACACACACACACACACACACACACACACACACACACACACACACACACTAACACACAAGCACAGACAAATACACCCAGTCTGCCTAAAAAGAGCATGTAGACCACACTGAACTGATGAGCATGTAGACCACACTGAACTGATGAGCATGTAGACCACACTGAACTGATGAGCATGTTTCCTAAATACCACTGGCTTCAATCTCTCGTCTCTCGTGTGCTTACTGTACATCTGCAACGAACACAACCACAAACGCCTGCGCACACACACACCTACATTTTATACACATTTTCACTCTCTCTCTCTTTTAAATGCAAACGCTGTGAGCCCAGTAACCAGTCCCTGATAATCCTGCCTGTGTGTGATCTGGTGTTTCCTTCCTATAGCTGTCCTGGTCTTCTGCAGCTGTGGAGCCAAACCCAACGGATCCAAGACCAAGAAGCCAAAACAAGGTAGAAACAAACAAGACACAATGTTTGACACACGACACACGACTCCTGCTAGTGTCCACATGCTTCCATTCAGCCCCTGTACCCCTGAACCCCTGTGCCCTGAACCCTGTACCTGGTACCCTGAACCTGGTACCCAGAACCCTGAACCCTGAACCCTGAACCCTGTACTCTGTACCCCTGTGCCCTGAACCCTGTACCTGGTACCCTGAACCCTGAACATGGTACCCTGAACCCTGAACCTGGTACCCTGAACCCAATCCCTGTACCTGGTACCCTGAACCCTGTACCTGGTACCCTGAACCCTAACCCTGTACCTGGTACCCTAACCCTGTACCTGGTACCATATCCCCACCCTAGTGATCCCTACCATCGAGTGTGATGTCCGCGCAGGGAAAATCAACCTTCCAGAGTTCATAGCTAAATGTCCCGCCAGCTGTAAGGAGGCCAAACAGCAGGTGTACGGGACAGGAGTGTTCGCTTCCATCTCCAGCATCTGTAACGCTGCCATCCACAGGTGAGTCTCTGGGCTCTGTTACCATGTCTGCTGGGGATGTGCAGGAGCATAGTCCGTTTATTTGTTCTGGTTTTAAAGGTCCACAATGTTTGCTGTGTTTTAGCTCTTGGATTATAGTAATTCAAGACCTGGGACAGAGCCACACAGTACTGTGTCCGGAAATTGATGAAAGGAAACTCACACACTCTGTGTTGTGGCGTGGGACTGAACACAACTCCTACTAGAAGCTTCACGATGTTAGTTGGACAGTTTCTCGAAGCCTGACTCAAGTTCTGTCTTCACAGTGGAGTCATAACCAACTCTGGAGGGAAGGTGATCGTGAGGAAAATGGCGGGACAGAATATCTACAAGGGAAGTCTCTCCAACGGGGTCCGCTCTCTCTCCCTGCCCAAGTGGCGGGAATCTTTTACGGTCTCAGGTAGATGAAAAACACCTAAATATAAAAGTATATTTGTCTAGTTTCTAGTCAAAATATGTCATAATGCTTACACAATCACCTGACAAGTAACATTTCAGTAAGATACAGGGACCTTTTAGACAAGGCATATTGAATGTCTTGGTGAAAGATGATTTACTGTTTTGTTGAAGTCATAAGGTTTTTAAGTTGCTGTGTAGGTTGTTGGATCCTGTTGTTTCTAGAAAAAGATTTACTAGATTAAAGAAAATGAATCTGCTTTAATAAAATGTTTATATCTTGAAAAGTCTAAATATCACATCAAGAAATCTTACGTAACATGAACTTTCACTTGTTCCATTAGCAGATTAATTTACTTATTACAACCAAAATAATAATTGTATTAATAGTTTTTTATTTGACTTATTTAAAGTGACGTCTTCCCCCAGTCCACAGTGCAGTTCATCTGTCATTCACACGTCTCCACAGTCGTTTAAAACCACCTGATCATCATGTCTATTCTTGATGTTTGTATAGTGGGGAAGCCAAAGAAAGGAGTGATTTACCCCTCCACCCTGGACTACACCCCCTCACGACCCTCCACAGTGAAAACAGGTGAGAGCTCGGCCTATTTTAGCGGGAGCCGCAGCCCCCGTGAGAGTAGTCTCTGTGATGGGAATAAACTGCAGTTGGTCCATGAGTAGTTAGTATAGTAGTATTTCGGTACGTCGAAGGAAAATCCCGGGGCACAGAAGCTGTGTCTTGTGCGGCTGACCTGGAGGGAACACAGAGGAGAAGGGGCGCTCCTATCCTCAGAGGAATGTCAAGAATGCATCACAACACTGGAGTTACTGTGGCAGCTCTTCTCATCCATCCCTCCATCCTTCACCTCCTTCCTCTGTCGACGGCTGCAGGTCAGAAGGAGGCCAAACCCCCCTTGGTCACCACCGTCCTGCCTGCCACGGTGGCTCCAGAGCCCACCACCACCATCACGACCACCCCCCCCGAGCCCCCCTCCACCACCACGCCTCCACCCACCACCACCCCCCCACCCACCAGCACCACCACCAAGGCACGCGCTGTCGTCCACAAAGTCAGGGATGCAGGTGATTCACACATCAACACACACGCACACACCCACAAACATGGAGCGAAGGTGCAGGTATGTATGTAGATGTACGTACATACATACACACACATACATACATGTTCATTTATGAAGCTTTCTCTTCTGAAATGTACGGATCCATGTATGTCATGTTTGGGATTGCGTGTTGACTGACGTGTGGCAACGCTGCATCCTCTGATTAATGACAGTAAGAATTGATCTGGTAACACCAATCCCAGCTAGAGATCCACTTTAAGGCAACATCACCATGACTTGGACAAGCTTTCATTAGTCTGATACCTCATCAGTCACATCAGATGAAAGTGTTGTGAGACGATCCCAGCTGTCATTAGACCAAGGTACAAAGGTTCTGTATCTGAGAGGAGACTGGGAACCTGCACAGCAACATTTCAAAGTGTTAAACGCCAGGATGGTTTGAATGGGATCACTCTCTTGAGATGGACCCTTATCAACACTCCTGGTGGTTGAATTAACTGTTTGACAATTTGCAGCGTAGTGGTGTCCTAGACAGTTTCTCTCTCTCTCCCTCTCTCTGTGTGTCTCTCTGTCTCTCTCTCTCTGTCTCTCTCTCTCTGTGTGTCTCTCTCGGGTGACCTTGTGTGCCCTTGTCTCTCTGATCCAGGGAGCAGTCATCCATACTTTGCCTCTGTGGCGGCAGCATCCAGCCCAAGTAAGTTCCTCCAAGTGACAGGGTGAGGGTGTGCAGGTGTGCTCACCAGGGGGCCATGAGGCGGGTGAGGGTGTGCAGGTGTGCTCACCAGGGGGCCATGAGGCGGGTGAGGGTGTGCAGGTGTGCTCACCAGGGGACCATGAGGCGGGTGAGGGTGTGTAGGTGTGCTCACCAGGGAGCTGACAGGGTCTGTGTGTGTCCGTGCACTTCTCATCCTTTTGGTGTTTTCTACCACATCTCATCAGGATTAAAAGCATTCTGAATGCTTGAATTTAAATCTATTGAAATTAAATGGCTAATGAACTAATTAAATGCAACTTGCAGATGCAACCTGCATTGGCTTTTAGGCTTCTGTAGATGCTGTGAATCTGATCGGAAACTTGAAAATTTTTCCTTCTTAGTAATGCAAGCCTGATTCAGTAATTTAATGTGTCAAATGTCACCTTCTGTGCAGCATAACCTGAGCCAAGTATATCCTATTTATTTTAAATGTAAAGTTTTAAGCAACTAAAATCTTTAACAGCTACTCTCTATAAGGTAATACTACCTAGCCGGCTCACTGATTAAACTCAAGAATGAAAAAAAATTCAAGACTATAAGGATATAAGTAAAGAGCTTTTTAATGTTGTGGTACAGTTTTCCTAAACCCTACTGTGTCATTCTCAACATTGGCGTAGGGCAGAATGGCCAGGGAAAGGGTCCAAGCCAAGGTATGTGGACCGACCTTCACGATCTGTTCTGAATCACCAGTTTTAGGAGAGCTCACCCTGAGATATCGTATAATCCAGAATCTAATCCCAAACCACTCAATCTCTTCTAAGCATTCAGAGGCGGTTCCTATCCGAATAGGTTTTCTCCGCGCGTCAACACAGGTAACCAGAGCTTTGATCGTCCTGATGTTCCCTCCTCCCGCTGTTTCCTCAGGGCCTCCACTCTGTGCATGCTTGTCTCTGTCTCTCTCTCTCCGTCTCTCTGTATCTGTCTCTCTCTCTGTCTCGCTCTCTCTCTTCCTCTCTCACACTCACATCTGCACTTTTCTCTGTTTCATTCCTTTCTTCCTCACTGGGGTGAAATCCCTAAAACCTGCATGGCACCAGTGCTGTGTGTATGCACAGCTGTCCTCAAGACTGTGCGCTCAGGGGTATACGGGAACGTTCTGGACCAGCCCAGATCTGTTGTCTTTGAGCCAGGCCATGTTAGCCCTGTCCTGACTAAGCCATCTAACACCTCTGCTCTACCTGCAAACTCTTACACTCATGAAACATTGACACCTATCCAACACACCTCACCACTGCCAAACATGTGGACAAAGCTATGAATGGTTAGAACTCCACTTCTTGGTCTAAATCTGGTGAATGGATTTTGGCAGGAAAGCAATGTTACGGTATGTGATAGTACTGGCAAGTGCAGACAGGTTTTGTTCATTTTAAAATAGTTTTGTATGGAAAAACAGTCCCAGATTGGAGATGTTCGACATACTTCATGTAAACAGTTCAGTCTGTTAATATATGTGGTAACTAACCCTTCATTGCTTTGAGGGCGTTTGTGTCGGTGTCTGATGTTACTCTTGCCTTCTAAATCCCAGGTGTTCGCAGGCCAGAATCAGGGTCTATCAACAGGAGACTGCCCGCCTCTCCCTCTGGTTCAGGTCAGCCCCTCTCCCCTCCCCCCCCTCACTAATCCTCCACATCATTCCCCTCAAGATCCCCGCTGTTAGATACTGAACTGTACTCAGTAGCTATCAGCAGTCCTTCCTCCTAATGTTATTTTCCAAGACGAAAGATCAAATGAACACGCTGAAACCAAGCTCAGGCCTGTAAATACAGCCAGCATCTGGCCTTCTGCTCTTAAATCCCTCTGAGGCCAGGCTACCCCTCCACCCCAGTCAAAACAGCTGGGCTGAGTTTGTGGACAGAGCTGCAGTCCTGACTCCTGTCCATCCCTCTCTCCTTCTCTTCTTCTGTTTCTTAACGCTAACCAGCTTTCAACAGGGTTCAGCAGGCCTCACCAGAGAGGGGCCAGGGCCAGGGTCAGAGCCAGGGTCAGAGCCAGGGCCAGGGCCAGGGTCAGAGCCAGGCCCAGTCTAACCCCAGTAAGTGTCCCTTGGCCCCTGGTCTGACCAGGTGGTACCGTTCAGCTGCACTTCTAAACACGCCTGCCCAGCGGAGGTAGAGAGGTAGGGACATCTGATCAAACAGGGAACCAACCAAATCAATAAACCCCCCCGGTTGAGATGTTTTATAAAGCAACACTAATGTTAACCCTCTGCATGAGGCTGCAGTCTACTGGAGAGCTGCTGAGCCATATAACCACAGGGCAGAGGTAGAGGCTGTGGTAGAGGCTGTGGTAGAGGCTGAGATAGAGGCTGAGGTAGAGGCTGTGGTAGAGGCTGTGGTAGATGTAGAGGCTGTGGTAGAGGCTGAGGCAGAGGTAGAGGCTGTGGTAGAGGCTGAGTCAGAGGCTGAGATATAGGTAGAGGCAGAGGTAGAGGCTGAGTCAGAGGCTGAGATATAGGTAGAGGCTGGGGCTGAGATAGAGGTAGAGGCTGAGGCAGAGGCTGAGATAGAGGTAGAGGCTGAGGTAGAGGCTGAGATAGAGGTTGAGGCAGAGGTAGAGGCTGGGGCTGAGATAGAGGCTGTGGTAGAGGCTGAGATAGATGTAGAGGCTGTGGTAGCGGCTCAGATAGAGGTAGAGGCTGAGGTAGAAGTACTCTGAGATTCAGAATGTAGAGTGCGTTATAAATTAAATGAATTATTATTATTATTAGGTAGAGGCTGGGGTAGAGGCTGTGGTAGAGGCTGTGGTAGAGGCTGAGGTAGAGGCTGTGGTAGAGGGGCAGGGCAGTTAGCAGACTTATGCTCACTTGAAGGACCCAAAAGAGAACATGGTGGAATAATGACAGCAGGAAAGACAAGCCGAAAAGATCTGCAGGGAGATCAAATGTTAGAAAAATATTTTAAAAACCTTTAGAAACTTTTTGTCGAAAATAATTTTTAAACCTGTAGAAAATATGTAAAATATTTGTTTTACCTTTCAAACTAAAAGAAGATAATTCACACAGTGAAAGGGGAGGAGAGGAGAACAGAGAGGCCTAAAACAGAGGAAATTAAAGCACAGTAGAGTACAATAGAGTACGGTAAAGTTTAGTAAAGTCTTCATCTTCAAGTACTCATCAATGATGCAGACCTATTTTTTTAAAGAAACCAAAAATATCTTTCAACCTTTCAAAACCTTTTTCGAAAATATTTTTTCAACCTTTCAAAACTTTTTTTCAAAAATATTTTTTATCATGTCACCAATTACAGATTAAAACTAAAGTAAAAAGCCTGGCTTGAAAAAGCAAGAAGAAGAAAGTACAAATATTTGTTTAAAACATTTAAGGAGTGAAAGTAAAAAGTTGTCAGAAAAATTGATAGTTAAGTAAAGTACTGATACCAGAAAAATACACAAGTACAACAACAAAGTATTTGTACCTGGTGGCTTCCCATCTCTGATTGTGAATACAAGAAGTTTGGCCTAAATGTAAACCCTCAATGAACTGGCTTGCGTTAACCACACGTGAAGATATCCTTAAATCCCCTTTGAACCTTGACTTAAATACACAGAGGCTGAATATCAGATCTGAGAGTTAATCTAAATCCCGTTTAAGCACCATCTTCATCCAATTGTCTGGGGAATAGGGTTAGGGCTTTGTCTGGTTATGAGCTGCCCTAATCTCTGTTGATTTACAATATATACTGTCCCGAATTTGACACTGTCACTATAACAATACTCCCACGCTCCAGAGCCATGCTAGCTGTTCTCTCCCAGCCTGTCCCAGTCAACAGGCTCCAGCTCCAGCTCCCTCCTGCTGCTGATGGGAACTCAGAGACCAGGCTGGGAGTTGTTGTAAGCCCCCTGTGTGTCTGGATATTCCTCAGCTAACGGGGGGGAACATGGAACGATGTTGTGGTCCTCTGGACAGACTCTCACGGCTGTCGTGGCTTTCTGGGTTGTTTTTGACTTGTCAGTTTATCACAGTTCTCGCATGGTGGGAACATAGATTCTCTGTTGGCTGTTTCAGTGTTAGTAATAATTTGTTATTCGTCCGCTTGAGCTCTTGTTAGGAACATCCGTCACTATGTGAGGGGAAAGTATGCCCTTGAAACTGAGGAGAAACTAAGCCAACAGCATCTGGATTAAGTATCACTCTGAGGAACTAGAAACACATTTTTCTGTGACCCTGTGCTTTCACCGTACGTTAGTTTGTTCCTCCCGCAGGTACAAACAGACGTACAACGGAGTGCATCGGTGCCATACATTCAGAAAAAAACAAACTTCAGTCACAAACTGTAAATAGGTACACTGTAAAGCCATCAAACCCCTAAAATAAAAAATAATGCTGAGACTAAAGTGAAATATAACTTCCCAATTGTAAGAACATCTTAAATAGTATTTATTGCTTCAGGGTTGTACTGTATTAAAAACATTTACCATAGAACCTGAGAAATCATCATCAAAGTAACATAACAAATCTTTAAGGTGTTTTGGTCAGTGCTCCGAAGCAACAAAGCACCCTTCACATGGGGTTCGACTGATGTTGGAGAGCGAGTACCTATCCAGACCTCAGGTGTGTGCTGCTTCTAGTGGTGCCAGTGCCTGATCCATGACCAAACCTGTGTCATCTTCCCACTCGCAGCTTTTGCTCGGAGAGACTGGCCTCCGACCTCCTTCGCTCGTCCCGACTGGTACCCTGGGCCGAGGCGGCCTGCAGGTAGCAAACGCAGCCGTTGAAAACGACTCAAAAGAAAAACACGACACAACCAACCCTAAATCTCTTAACCCAACCTCATAAACCAACGTCTAAACTTTAATTTAAAACAATCATAATCAAATCATACTTTCTCAAACATAACGGTCCTCCATTCAAATGTGCTCTCTGTAGTAGCGGATGCCACAGTCTTCTCCAGCTCACACTCAGACTCTAGTCGTGGTTCACCTGACTCGGGCTACACCTGGGCCGAAGGAGATGCGTCTGAGCCAGGTAGGTCTGGCCCCGGTCACCTGGATCACCTGCTGTGCTGCCTCGCACTCGGCTGGAAAGTACCTCATTCCTACATCTGTTTATACCAGCTATGCTGATGTACAAATCATACTATGGCTTGTATGACTGATATATACAGGTATCTCCTGTTCAAGTATGTGTTCAATTTTGCCCCATAGGCAAACCGTGCCAATATCTCTCAAGATGTGTTGATCCATGCCATGTGCCTGCCATATGACTCAGAGCTTTCTCTGATATATGACCCTGGTCTGGTGCTGTACGTATGGCCAGGTTTACTGTGGGGCAAGAGAGAACCAGACAGACAGAGCTACAATGAAGGAAATGATCCGTGAAAGGACATTCTCTAAAATGGTTTAGGGATGGTTGGAAATGGAGTCAGCCATTCCCCTAACCATCCCAGCCATGGCAATGTGTGCATCTTCACTGGATGCCCACTGTGAGAATACTAACAGATCTTACCACGCCTTTCTCTAGCTCGTGAACCCAGGCCTGATATCTCAGAGTATGACAGATGGTTTTATAACTTTGGACAATACAGTAAGTGGCTTTCATTTGCTCTTTCCAAGTTTATTTATGTTCAGCACCAAGAAAGAACACACCAAAATCCAAGCCTAAAATCACCAACTTAGGATAAACCCACTGTATGGACAAATGACAAGACAAAAAATGACTTCCACAAGGCCAACATCTGGGAATTATAGACCTTGGTTCCCTCCGGTTTTTGGTGGCATGGTTGAGCCGGTGAAATGTAAAATTGAAGAGAAATGGTTTTAGGAGACCAACTGGCCAAGCCACAGAAAAAAAAGAAGAAAAAAAACACATAAACAAGCATAAATAAATATAAACCTTTGACCTGACTGGAGGGATAATTGTTTGAAACTGTATCTCAGGTGTTGTAAATGTCCGATGTGTGCGAAGCCATGACTGCTGCTGTGTGTCTCTCTACAGACCCAGACAGCAGCCGCGGTAAAGTGGTCCCAGAGACAACCGTCACCAGAGGTGGGTACCCCCCGGGAGTCTGTCGTTCAAACACAGACTGTACCTTCCGGTCGTCTAACAAGTCGTGCTGCCAGGCTTTGTCTTGCCTTCGGTCGAGAGGATCCTACTGATGCGAAAAATCTGCCACTTCAGTTTGGCCCACACATTGCCATTTTGTTCAGAATACCTTTGCCATGCCTTTCCAATTTAACAAAAGGTTTGCTTGAGCTCAACGCAGCATTGGCTGAATTGTCCGAATGCTCAAATATCACTGTGTATGCTGATGGTGAGTGCTCAGCCCGTTGCTTAGTGGGGGTACTGTGCTAATGCTCAGCTTGTTGCATATGCTCTGCTACACAGTGGAGCCTGTAGACGCCTGGAAGCCAGAAGTCGCTCCGTATGACACCGCAGGTAAGAAGCTTCTGTTCCGCCTTGCAGCGCCTGATTGGACCACAGCACACAACCATGGACAGTTTCATTCATCACCCATCAGCTCTTGCACTGAGCGACTTGTCGTGCTGTTGAGACCGGCGTGTTCAGTCATAGAGGACCTCTACAGGAGGGAAAGAAACACCCTGTGTAAACAGTTTCCACTTAACTGCTCAGCCTTTCGTTGCAGTTCTCTGGACTGGTCCAGGAACTAATCCATTACCATTTGGCGTAGTCTCCGTCCACTACAGGGTCCAGAACAGCCACTCTGCCCTGCCCTGGGCTGGGCTGGGTTTGGCTGGGCTGCCCTGGGCTGGGTTTGGGCGTTTCAGCCCTAGAAAAAGCCCTGTAACCACATGTCTCTGTGTCTTCCAGGGTCCAGCGTCCGAGAGCAGGATTCTATCCCCAGAACCCCAGAGCCGGCATCTCAGGGAGACCCAAGTACGTCCCTCCTCCTCCTCCCCCTCCTGTTTCACACACACGACCCTGGCTCTGACTGTTTCTGACCCAGTTCTCACTGTGTGGCACTGTGGTGGTATGTGCAGACTGTAACGTGGACATTGCCTTCCTGATGGACGGCAGCTGGAGCATTGGGAAGCGTCGCTTCAAGATCCAAAAGGACTTCCTTGCTGAGGTGTCGCAGGTGTTGAATGTGGGCATAGCTGGACCCATGATGGGCATCATTCAGTTTGGGTAAGAACTCTCGTCCAGCGTTCCCATGGCAACAGACATACACGCTAACAAGGGGCGTAGGTTTGTTTTCCGATGTGGGTTGGAAAGCTTTGTGTGTGTGTGTGTGTGTGTGTGGGGGGGGGGGGGGGGGGGGACAGTGCTTCTGGTGCTGATGAGGAGAGAGATCTGTGTGTGTCTGTTCTTCTGAAGGGACGAGCCAGTGACTGAGATGAGTCTAAAGACCTATTCGAACTCCAGAGATGTGAAGTCTGCCATCGAGAAGATCGTCCAGAAAGGGGGTCTCTCCAACGTGGGTGAGTGGCCTGGTGCTCGACCAGGACAGGGGCTGCCACACTGTTCAGTGTCAGCCAGAAGGGCACAATTATCGCGTGGTTCAGTCGCCGTTTACCAGTATTTTCACGTAAGAGGCTAGAATTAAATCTAAATTTGAGCATAGACAGTGTTAGCTAAATTATAGTCCTGCTCCACTGAGCAATGGGTTTTTTTCCCCCGGTCTGACCAGAATATTTGGTTTTACCAGCACAGGAGGTCAGCCTCATACTATAAGTACTGGTCTTCTGTTTTTGTTAGTGCGTCAGAATGCAGTCGTAACTCCGTGACATGCTAAATTTTGCATCCTGATACAAATAGTGTTTGTGTGTTTACCCTTAACTTCCCTCAATCAACAAGGCCTCCCTGCATGTTCACAGCACAACAGAACCTCCTGTTTTCTCCCAAAGGCTTTGCCTTGAACCAGCATGATTGTTATGACAAGTTAAATGATACTCCCTTAACAAACGGACATACAGCCTAAAGCACCATTTTATACAAGCTTGACAGGGAACTGGCACGATATACTTACCCAGAGGTGAGGGGATGGTGTCTTTGCTGCCCGTGTGTGGTGTAAACACGCCTCTCTGCTTCCCCCTTGTGCCTCTCTAGGGAAGGCCCTTTCCTACGTCAACAAGCACTACTACAGCGATGCTAACGGTAACCGTGGTGGAGCGCCCAACGTGGCCGTGGTTCTGGTGGATGGTTGGCCCACTGACAAGGTGGAGGAGGCTTCCCGTCTGGCCAGAGAGTCTGGCATTAACATATTCTTCGTCACAATTGAGGGTCCGGATGAGAACGAGAAGCAGAACGTGGTGGAGGCTAACTTTGTGGACAAGGTAGGCAATGGACGATCACTGTCGACTCGCGAGTGCTGAAGGAGGTTAGTTAGTCTGACGTACGCTTTTCTGTCACACCACTTTACAATATGTTGTAGTGACAATAAACGTTCAGTCTTTAAATGTTATTTTGTGTCATCGGATTCCCCAGGCTGTGTGTCGGACCAACGGCTTCTACTCCTTGCCCGTGTCCAGCTGGTTCACCCTGCGGAAGGCGGTGCAGCCCCTGGTGAAGCGCGTGTGTGACACCGACCGGCTGATGTGCAGTAAGACCTGCCTCAACGCCAACGACATCGCCTTCGTCATCGACGGCTCCAGCAGCGTGGGCACTGGAAACTTCCGCACGGTGCTGCAGTTTGTGGCTAACGTCACACGGGAGTTTGAGATCTCCGACACGGACACGCGGGTGGGGGCTGTACAGTACACCTACGAGCAGAGGCTGGAATTTGCCTTCGGTCAGCACAACCATAAGGCCGACCTGCTGAACGCCATCAAGCGCATCAACTACTGGAGCGGAGGAACCAGCACTGGCGCTGCCATCACCTACGCAGCTGACCAGCTCTTCAGCAAGTCCAAACCCAACAAGCGCAAGATCATGATCGTCATCACTGATGGCCGCTCCTACGATGACGTCAGAGTGCCAGCGCTGGCTGTCCATCGCCAAGGTGAGAGGTCAGGGTTAGGGTGAGAGGTTAGGGTGAGAGGTCAGGGTTAGGGTGAGAGGTCAGGGTGAGAGGTCAGGGTTAGGGTGAGAGGTTAGGGTGAGAGGTCAGGGTTAGGGTGAGAGGTCAGGGTGAGAGGTCAGGGTTAGGGTGAGAGGTCAGGGTTAGGGTGAGAGGTTAGGGTGAGACGTCAGGGTTAGGGTGAGAGGTCAGGGTTAGGGTGAGAGGTCAGCCCCTGGTTGAAAAAGGTCTGTCCTGTCACACCGTAGGTAAACTCTGGGTTTATTGACACAACAGCCTCCCTCAGACTTCCTCACGCCTGTGTCGGGTCAGCTTCCTGTTTGTGTGTGTGTGTGTTTTAACGTTGTGTTGCCAGGTGCCTGGAGGCCTGTGTGTGATGACTTCTCTCTCCCCTGACCCAGGTGTCATCGCATACTCCATCGGTATCGCCTGGGCAGCCCAGGATGAACTGGAGTACATCGCCACCGACCCCGACAAAGAGCACTCCTTCTTCGTGGACGAGTTTGACAGCCTCTACAAGTTTGTGCCCAAGATCATCCACAACATCTGCCAGGAGTTCAACTCCCAGCCCCGGAACTAAGCAGAGAGCATGGACTGACCTGGGGGAGGGGAGAGAAGGGGGAGGGGAGAGGGGGCTGGACGAGGAGGGTGGGGAGGGGGGGAGGGGGGAGGGAGGTAGGGCGATGGTGTTTAGAGAGGCCTACACTGTCACCTCAACTGTATCAAACACAGACCATGAGGCTTTTCAACATGGCTGTGTAGATCCAGCTCAGAAAACAGCATGCTTGTTGACATACACATTTATCCAAGCTAGGATTAGAACATTATTCTCTTCTGAAGGGGTGGATGTAACCACCAATACAGCACAGTAGCAACGTTAGCTGAACTTGTGTTGACATAGTTTACTATCTTTGTGTCTGAATGGATCCAGACAACCTAGATCAGTTCTCTGATGTTCCAGGCTGTCAACAGTCCTGAACATCTGAACAAGGACATTACAGAAGATAGTGGGCATGAACAATAAATCCATACGTAAACACAACATATCATTGGAAGTCGTTGTTGGACAGAGATTGGGCTCACAGTGTGGGCTCACAGTGAAGGGTGGATGTTGTGGGTCACATGACCACCTTGACCTTAATTTCAGAATATGACTCTCTGGCTTAAGAGCAGTCAGGGTTATGAGGAGGACAGGGCAACATGAAGGGGAACATGAACGACAAGTCAACTACCCCATTGGGACATGATGCTTGCAGAGAAACATAGACATGAAGCATGCCTAGCATTTGTTCTTCTGGTTTAACGTAGCATAATAAACAGAATATGGTGTTTTTTTAAGGGGGAGTTTTGATGTACGACTTCATCCAGCTCTCTGTCCAGAGGTTGTGTTATCTGAATGGGACCAGACAGCGTATGGGCGTCCAGGGATGAGGGACTCAGATTCAGCTCTCATGTTGTCATCTTCCGGTCAGGATGGACTTCAAGTATTCAGCTATGCATGATAACAGGAAGCCGTTTGTGTGTGTATAAGCCATAACAATCTAATCAACAACATGTTGGTACAAATTTGAAGTTATGATTGGAGTTATTAGGGAGCATGTTAGTTGCAATGTTTAGGTGGACACAGTGTGGTCCTAACCTAGTGTGGTCACATGATACCAGTCACTCCGTTAACCTACAGTGTGGTCACATGATAAGTCACTCCGTTAACCTACAGTGTGGTCACATGATACCAGTCACTCCGTTAACCTAGTGTGGTTCCCGTGGCAGATATTTGGTGTTGTTGAAAGAGTATTTATGATATTCTCCCTGTAATGTTTGTTTTGTTTGTACATATGCATATTAAAAAGCCTTTTTTTGCTTGTAATTTTTAAATAAACCATTTGATCAATATTCTAATGCAATTTTTAATAAAATAATTACGAAACTTCTTTGCATTGAATGTTATTTAGTATGCCTGCTTTCAGCAAGGAATACAGTCAGAGATGGGAAGTGTTAATGCTCCATGAGCATAAACTGTGGAAGTTCCGATCAAAGCTCACATCAAACCTTGACTAGGTCCCAAGTTGGGGCTGAACACCAAATGTTTACTATGTCTGGGTCTGCTGCTGGATAAGAGAGGGAGTTAGCGATGTCGACATGACTGAGATTAAAGAGACATTTCTGATCACCCATTAACATACGTGAGATATTCCAAATTGTCGGCGATCTACAGGATTCCTGGCGGATGTGTTGTATTGATGTAAGAAAGCGTTCCAAGACCTGCCACAACTTTTTACTGTCACTCCTTAAATTTTTTACATCAGTCTATAGGTTTATTTGTTTTTACCTTAACAAAAGGTAGAAAAACAAGACATTGGACACAGGCAATACTTTACAGCAGTTTTATTTGAACATATTTTCATATACAAACCAGTGACTGAGAAAATGGCTCTTTTGAAGATGTACATGGATACCTTGATTGATTCGCATTACTAGTAATGGGTCCCTCCTCTAAGAGAAATACTGATCTTAAAACTCTCTGGGCTCTCCTCTCTTAGCTTGTAATATCATCTCATATTATTTCAAATACCTCTTTAGTTCTGTGCAAACATACACTTGAGTTGTTCTGTCTAATAGGATAAGGAACAAAGTCCACGTGGCTGGCCAGCCCACTCCTCTCAATTCAAACCCAAACTGCCCAACTCTTCCCACATACACACAATCATGGAACACAATGGTTTGTTTGGAGACATGGGTTTGTCATTTTACAAAGTGTACAATTCTCTTGAACTTTCTAACAAACAGGCAACATACGCAACGGCTCTGTTTAATCTGCCAGAGCTTTCCACAACCACACTATCCAGAGTCAAACTCACCCAGCACAATAAGGTTTTAAGACTGAATATATATTTTATAAGTATTTGTAATTTTACATCCAATATTTTGTTAAAATGGACACCATTGTGACGATCTTTCCCTCTCCAATTTTCTGTCCACCCCCCCAACCGCCCGTCCCCCCCCACCCACCCAACCCCCCCCCCCCGAAAACGATGCCTGGTAAAATAAAATGTCAAGACCTTTCTAAAGCAAAGGCACAATTGTTGACAAGTGTTTAAAAAGGAAAGCAAGGGCAGGAGGACAGGGGCAGTTTCCGTGGAGACGGAGAACAGCGTGAGGCAGAAAGCTTTTAGTACCCCACATTTCCACATACGCACAACCCTGACCCTGTCCCTGACCTGGAGGAGAGGGGAGAGGTCAGCCTCCCGTTAGTCTGACAGCAAGCCCAGTGCCAGGAGAGGGGGCAGAAGGGCTGCGAGGCAGGGGCTCCGTGGAGCTGGAGGCAGGAGGTGTGAGGCAGGGGGCTGTGGAGCTGGAGGGTGAGGAAAAAGAGGCAGTAGGGGATGAGGCAAGGGGGCCGTGGAGGTGGAGGCAGGAAGGGTGATGAGCTGGACCCAAGAGGGGAGGAGTGGAGGCAGGGGGAGAGGGGGGAGGTCTGTGGTTACACCCAGGCCTGCCTGGATGGTAGCACGGCAGCAGGGAGTTCAGAGCGGCTCTCATCTCCTCAGCCTCCCAGAGAGCCGCACCCTGGCCCCCCTCACTGAGGCAGGGCTCGGCCGAGGCGATTGGCTACACGGTACGCCAGTTCAATCAGGACGTGGCAGGGATAGGCCCCACGCCTGAACGTCCCGCCCCTCCTCTGTCTCTATTGGTCCCTGTGTTAGGCTGAGGGCGGGGCTTGAGGAGGAAGCTCCTCGTCATACGAACACCTTGGCGAGGGCGTCGGCGCCGGCGCTAGCGATGTAGCACCTGGACGGGTGGAACGCCACGTCGTGGATAGACTCCTCAAACTTCTTCCTGTGGGCGGTGAACTCCTGGATGCAGGTCTTGGTCTCCAGGTTCCATAGACGTATGGAGCAGTCGTGACCTGGGGGAGGAGAGGAGAGGGGGGAGGAGGAGGGAGGAGGGAGGGATGGATGGAGGAGAAGAAGGGAGAGGAGAGGAAGATCAGAGAGAGGGTTAAAACAGAAGGAAAGCCATACCAGGTGGCTATTAAACTGAAAGTAGAAGCATGTTACATTTACATTCTTCTCATTCAGCAAAGTCCTTCACCCAAAGCGACAGACAACAAAGCATGAGATCAAGGATCAGAAGTGATCAAGCAGCTTCACAAAGACCATCATCCAGAGATGCCTGTTCCAGTGGGAGCTAGGTGTAAGTATGTAACAGTAGCACTCACTGCCAGACATCAGGTACAGGCCGTTGGGGTCGACGGCGAGGCTTGTCACAGCGTCCAGGTGAGCCACCATGGAGTGGGTCAGCTTCCCTGGAGTCAAACACAAACACCACAATACACCAGCTGTTCACTTCAAACGCTGTCTCTACAGGGGCTGGTGTTGTATCTCTACAGAGACAGGGGCTGGTGTTGTATCTCTACAGAGACAGGGGCTGGTGGTGCATCTCTGCTACCTCCTGTACCTGTGTTGTTGTCGAAGAACTTGATGTGTCGGTCCTCCTGGGCGGTGATGGTGATGGGGAGGGTGGGGTGGCTCAGGACCTTGTTGATCTGGCAGGGCGTACCTGGAGAGAGAGAGAGAAGAAACACTTACCTCCATCCCAACCTGCCCTGCCTGAACAGTCCCAGTCCACCCAAACACACAGCAGCAGTCTGTACTGAGGGGCTTATTGAGCAGAGGCTTTTATGATTTGTGAGAAAGTCTACGTCTAACTGATCCAGGGGAACGGGGAAAAATAATAAAAGTATTCCAAAAGTATTCCGTATTGCTTTACAGTTGTGTGTGTGTGTGTGTGGTGTACATGAGCGTGTGTGTGTGTGTGTGGTACCTGGCTCCAGGGTGGACTCCAGCTTCAGGACCAGCTGCTGAGTCTCCATGTTGAACAGCCCCACCTGCCCGCTGGTGAAGGAGGTGACCATGTGGGCGGAGTCAGTGCTCACCAGGTCCACCGAGGAGGGAATACCCAGCTCTGGGGAGAGAGAGGGAGGGAGAGGGGGAGAGAGGGAGGGAGGGAGAGACAGCGAGAGGAGAAAGAAACAAAAAGCACCTCAATCACACAGCCTCTCAGTGACGAGTCTGCTGCAGTCCCCCTCTTCCACCTCTAGGTGGCACCACAAGCTAAACACGTTACAGCTTCCACAGACTTCCCCCCCTAGCGCTCAGCCCACCTTTGCTGTGGTTGAAGGTGGTGAGGGCGGGGCCCGTGCCGCTGGCGTCCCACAGCCTGAGGGAGCCGTCCCCTGAGCAGGACAGCAGGCGCTGGTGAGCAGCACTGTACACCAGGCCCCAAACAGAGTCAGAGTGTCCACACAGCGCCCCCCGCAGGACCGACGGCTCTGTTACACACAGAAACACACACACAGAGAGAGAGAGAGACAGAGACACACACACACAGAGACAAAGAGACCATGTTACTTCTTATGCCTGGCATTGGATAATTAATCAATCTCTAACTCGCTGACTGAGCAGCCATGTTTCTCGGGGGGCTGGAGGACTGGAGGGAGGGAGGGCTGGAGGGAGGGCTGGAGGGAGGGCTGGAGGGAGGGCTGGAGGGAGGGCTGGAGGGAGGGCTGGAGGGAGGGAGGGCTGGAGGGAGGGCTGGAGGGAGGGAAGGAGGGAGGGCTGGAGGGAGGGCTGGAGGGAGGGAAGGAGGGCTGGAGGGAGGGAAGGAGGGAGGGAAGGAGGGAGGGCTGGAGGGAGGGCTGAAGGGAGGGCTGGAGGGAGGGCTGGAGGGAGGGCGGGCTGGAGGGAGGGCTGGAGGGAGGGAAGGAGGGAGGGCTGGAGGGTGGGCTGGAGGGTGGGCTGGAGGGAGGGCTGGAGGGAGGGCTGGAGGGAGGGCTGGAGGGAGGGCTGGAGGGAAGGAGGGAGGGAGGACTGGAGGGAGGGCTGGAGGGAGGGCTGGAGGGAAGGAGGGAGGGAGGACTGGAGGGAGGGCGGACTGGAGGGAGGGCGGACTGGAGGGAGGGCTGGAGGGAGGGCTGGAGGGAGGGCTGGAGGGAGGGAAGGAGGGAGGACTGGAGGGAGGGCTGGAGGGAGGGCTGGAGGGAGGGAGGACTGGAGGGAGGGCTGGAGGGAGGGAGGGAAGGAGGGAGGACTGGAGGGAGGACTGGAGGGAGGGCTGGAGGGAGGGAGGACTGGAGGGAGGGCTGGAGGGAGGGAGGACTGGAGGGAGGGCTGGAGGGAGGGCTGGAGGGAGGGCTGGAGGGAGGGCTGGAGGGAGGGAGGGCGGACTGGAGGGAGGGCTGGAGGGAGGGAGGACTGGAGGGAGGACTGGAGGGAGGGCTGGAGGGAGGGCTGGAGGGAGGGCTGGAGGGAGGGCTGGAGGGAGGGCTGGAGGGAGGGAGGTTGTGGTTACCGTAGGAGTCGTAGGGATCGATGTTGGGGTTGGGGGTGTTCCAGCTCTGGATGGTTCCATCCACCCCTCCACTGAAGCACTGCTCCCCTGAGCTGCTCATCACCACGCACAGCACCGCCCCCCTACAGCAAGCATACAGGACGTCACTCACAACACTCTCTCAGAACTGAGTGCTTTAAAAAACGATTTAAAACGATTAAATCTTGGACCTGTGAGCTCTGAATGTGTAGATGGGCTCCACATCTAAAGATGTACTCCTGAGAGAGAGAGAGAGAGAGAGAGAGAGAGAGAGAGAGAGAGAGAGAGACACACAGAGAAAGAGACAGAGAGAGAGAGAGAGAGAGAGAGAGACACAGAGAGAGAGAGAGAGAGAGAGAGAGAGAGAGAGACACACACAGAAAGGGAGACACAGAAAGAGAGGGAGAGAATCAGTCTGGCTTGTCCCAAACACTCAAGACACATCTCAGCTGACATACTTCAACATGCACCATCCTTCAGGGTTCAGGATGGTTGAGGTGCAGTTCTAGGGCCGTATGTGAGCCCTTTCTGACAGCACTTGTAAAAAGGGCTACACAAAAAAATCTGATTCCATTACTTGTACGTCATTCCGGATAAAAGCTGAGAGATGACTCAGAGAGGCCCCAGTCAGTGTCCTGTTGCCCTCCTGACAGCCTATCAGAGAAGTCCCAGTCAGTGTGCTGGTGCCCTCCTGACAGCCTATCAGAGAAGCCCCAGTCAGTGTCCTGGTGCCCTCCTGACAGCCTATCAGAGAAGCCCCAGTCAGTGTGCTGGTGCCCTCCTGACAGCCTATCAGAGAAGCCCCAGTCAGTGTGCTGGTGCCCTCCTGGCAGCCTATCAGGACAGGGCTCTTACTTCTTGGCAGGAGCAGTCTTCTGCAGGTTCCACAGCTTCAGGGTGTGGTCCTCAGAGGCCGTCACCAGCAGGGGCTCCCGGGGGTGGAAGGCCAGGCCTCGAACCCCGTCAAAGTGGCTCCGCAGCGTGAACTTGGGGTTCCATGTCTTCCTCAGGGCGTCCTTGTTGTTGCCGATCTGACGAGACACACAAGGCATGTAGGAGGAGGGGCAGGAGGAGGAGGGGAAGGAGGGAGAGAGGAGGGGCAGGAGGAAGAGAGGAGGGGCAGGAGGGAGAGAGGAGGGGCAGGAGGAGGAGGGGCAGGTGGGAGAGAGGAGGGGCAGGAGGGAGAGAGGAGGGGCAGGAGGGAGAGAGGAGGGGCAGGAGGGAGAGGGGAGGGGCAGGAGGGAGAGAGGAGCGTTGTCGTGGTGACGGGATTTCAGCGTCAGCTACTCACATCGTAGGCGAGGCTGTCGGCCTCGTTGGCCACGGTGAGGCCGGCCAGCTCCCCCAGCCCCAGCTCAGTCTCCAGGGCCTCGTCTGCCCCCATGATGAACGACTTGCCCGAGGTCGGGGGGAATGTCAGCGCCTCCACTGGGGAACAGACAAACAAGTGTAAGTGAGTGATGAACGATTAGCTTGAAAGAGGGGCAGAGTTGTAATTCTGCAGGTGTCCATGTGGGATGTGTGTGCGTGTGTTTGCCCCTCTTGGGGGAGGGGGTAAGAGTGATGTGGGGCACGATACCTTCGTCCGTCCGGATGGTGTCCTGCTCGGCGGTCCTGGGTGCGCTGGGCCGGGCGGGGGGTGAGGCAGAGGACTGCATGGGGGATGGGTCCTCCGTGTCTCTCAGGTTGGCCAGCATGTCCTGCAGCTTGGAGCGGTTTGGCCCTGTTAGGGTTACAGGGCGAGGGTTACTGTTCTGCTGTTCCAACAGCAGGGAAAACCAGATCAGCAAACACTGAGCTGGAGGAAGAGGAGAGAGAGTGAGAGAAGAGGAGAGAGACATACAGAGAGAAGAGGAGAGAGACATACAGAGAGAAGAGGAGAGAGAGTGAGAGAAGAGGAGAGAGACATACAGAGAGAAGAGGAGAGAGACATACAGAGAGAAGAGGAGAGAGAGTGAGAGAAGAGGAGAGAGAGTGAGAGAAGAGAAGAGAGACATACAGAGAGAAGAGGAGAGAGAGTGAGAGAAGAGGAGAGAGACATACAGAGAGAAGAGGAGAGAGAGTGAGAGAAGAGGAGAGAGAGTGAGAGAAGAGAAGAGAGACATACAGAGAGAAGAGGAGAGAGAGTGAGAGAAGAGGAGAGAGACATACAGAGAGAAGAGGAGAGAGACATACAGAGAGAAGAGGAGAGAGAGTGAGAGAAGAGGAGAGAGAGTGAGAGAAGAGAAGAGAGACATACAGAGAGAAGAGGAGAGAGAGTGAGAGAAGAGGAGAGAGACATACAGAGAGAAGAGGAGAGAGACATACAGAGAGAAGAGGAGAGAGAGTGAGAGAAGAGGAGAGAGAGTGAGAGAAGAGAAGAGAGACATACAGAGAGAAGAGGAGAGAGAGTGAGAGAAGAGGAGACATACAGAGAGAAGAGGAGAGAGAGTGAGAGAAGAGGAGAGAGACATACAGAGAGAAGAGGAGAGAGACATACAGAGAGAAGAGGAGAGAGAGTGAGAGAAGAGGAGAGAGTGAGAGAAGAGAAGAGAGACATACAGAGAGAAGAGGAGAGAGAGTGAGAGAAGAGGAGAGAGACATACAGAGAGAAGAGGAGAGAGACATACAGAGAGAAGAGGAGAGAGAGTGAGAGAAGAGGAGAGAGAC
The DNA here is from genome assembly GCF_021917145.1 of Hypomesus transpacificus. Lineage (NCBI taxonomy): Eukaryota > Metazoa > Chordata > Actinopteri > Osmeriformes > Osmeridae > Hypomesus > Hypomesus transpacificus. The sequence goes on along the minus strand of NC_061070.1, from coordinate 19,191,179 downwards.
ATACAGAGAGAAGAGGAGAGAGAGTGAGAGAAGAGGAGAGAGACATACAGAGAGAAGAGGAGAGAGACATACAGAGAGAAGAGGAGAGAGACATACAGAGAGAAGAGAGAGTGAGAGAAGAGGAGAGAGACATACAGAGAGAAGAGAGAGTGAGAGAAGAGGAGAGAGACATACAGAGAGAAGAGAGAGTGAGAGAAGAGGAGAGAGACATACAGAGAGAAGAGGAGAGAGAGTGAGAGAAGAGGAGAGAGACATACAGAGAGAAGAGAAGAGAGACATACAGAGAGAAGAGGAGAGAGACATACAGAGAGAAGAGAGAGTGAGAGAAGAGGAGAGAGACATACAGAGAGAAGAGGAGAGAGAGTGAGAGAAGAGGAGAGAGACATACAGAGAGAAGAGAGAGTGAGAGAAGAGGAGAGAGACATACAGAGAGAAGAGAGAGTGAGAGAAGAGGAGAGAGACATACAGAGAGAAGAGGAGAGAGAGTGAGAGAAGAAGAGAGAGACATACAGAGAGAAGAGAGTGAGAGAAGAGGAGAGAGACATACAGAGAGAAGAGGAGAGAGAGTGAGAGAAGAGGAGAGAGACATACAGAGAGAAGAGAGAGTGAGAGAAGAGGAGAGAGACATACAGAGAGAAGAGGAGAGAGAGTGAGAGAAGAGGAGAGAGACATACAGAGAGAAGAGGAGAGAGACATACAGAGAGGAGAGAGAGTGAGAGAAGAGGAGAGAGACATACAGAGAGAAGAGAAGAACAAACAGAGAGGAGAGAGAGTGAGAGAAGAGGAGAGAGACATACAGAGAGAAGAGGAGAGAGACATACAGAGAGAAGAGGAGAGAGACATACAGAGAGGAGAGAGAGTGAGAGAAGAGGAGAGAGACATACAGAGAGAAGAGGAGAGAGACATACAGAGAGAAGAGGAGAGAGACATACAGAGAGAAGAGGAGAGAGACATACAGAGAGAAGAGGAGAGAGACACAGAGAGGAGAGAAGAACAAACAGAGAGGAGAGAGAGTGAGAGAAGAGGAGAGAGACATACAGAGAGGAGAAAGAGACATACAGAGAGGAGAGACATACAGAGAGGAGAGAGAGTGAGAGAAGAGGAGAGAGACATACAGAGAGAAGAGACATACAGAGAGGAGAAAGAGACATACAGAGAGGAGAGAGAGACATACAGAGAGAAGAAAGAGACATACAGAGAGGAGAGAGAGACAAACAGAGAGGAGAAAGACATAGAGAAGAGAGAGACATACAAAGAGGACAGAGAGACATACAGAGAGGAGAGACATACAGAGAGAAGAGAGAGACATACAGAGAGGTGAGAGAGACATACAGAGAGGTGAGACAGACATACAGAGAGGAGAGACATCCAGAGAGGAAAGATACAGAGAGGAGAGAGAGACATACAGAGATGAGAGAGACATACAGAGAGGAGAGAGAGACATACAGAAAATGAGAGCCGTGTGCGGTAAGAAAGGATTTATTTGGATGTTAAAAGGTCATGAAGATACAGAAGAGGGAGGCGTGAGGCAGAGAGTCCGGAGGCTCATTGAACTGAACTGAAAAGGGATGAGAAGTGATGTAGGATGCAGGAGGGGGCAGATCAGTCACCAGGTCTGTTGGTGAGGTAGAGGGGGCACAGCTAAGTGCAGCCCTTAAACGGTGCTGAGTTGATGTCCCTGATAACCCCCCCACACACATCCACAGCAGGGAGCCAGCAAGCAAGGTAGATCAAGACCACTGGAGAGGTGAAGGTAAAGCAGCGATGGGGAAAAAAGCTCAGATGATCTAATCTGCTGAAAATGAAGAACCAGAAGGTGGTGAGGGAGTGAGCAGGTGTACACCAGTTTGTCGCTGCTGTGTAGCTGCTGTGTCGTTGCTACAGCCAGGGGAGAAAATCTGATGGCAACTTGGGGGAGGGGGGGCACAATTATATTGACAGACCATATGTGGTATTGTAACACAGCCTATGTTAAGCTTGTGTCTATAATGCCTTCAATGCATATTATTCATATTCAAAACTACGTAGTTATGTTTACAGTGATATATTGGGGGGGAATCATATTTTTCCCAGGATTGGGGGGGGGAGGGGGCGTTCCCCCCATACTACCAGGGATTTCCGCCTGTGGTTACAGCGCTGCAGCAGAGCGAAGGAAAGCATAGTTTGGTCTAAACACAACTCCATCAGTACAGGGATGTTCTGCTGACTGCACTGGGGTTCACACAGGTGAAGGCTTTTACTGGAATTGATTTGAAACTGCTAAACTACCTGTAAGTTTGAAAGATACTAAAAACTGTGATGATGATGATGACATGAGCAGGTTTTGGGTACTAGGGAACACTATACAGATGATGGTGTCTGAGTTTAAGGCTTCAGGAAGTGGTTGAAATGGGTTGTTTTAACAGGACAGGAGACGACAGGACAGGGGACATGCAAGGAAAGTACAGCGCCAAAACAGAACAGAGATGAAAGACACCAGGGGTACAAACATCACACACACACATCACACACACACACACACATCACACACACACATGGCTGTGGCCAGAGCTGTGCTGAGTGGAAGGAAGGCAGGAGAATGAGAGGCTTGAATAGAAGATGAGGAGAGAGGGCGAAGATGCCTTTTTCTGATTTGAGTTTTTCTTTTTCTTTGATATGAATCTTGTCAAACTCAGGCTTTAGAGGGAGAGGAGGGAGGCAGGGACGCCAGAGAGAACTTACTCTTCACCCCCTTTTTCCCCTTGCGCTCCTTCCTGTACTGCTCCTTGAGTTTGGTAATCAGGCCCTGGTCCACGTCCCAGGCCTCAGACATGGGACCTTGCTCGTCCTTCTCTACACAGGGGGACAAAACCAGACCGAGAGGCAGTTCAGCTGCAGCCCTGCTGGGGCCCACTAGGGGCGAGGGCAGCCTCACACTGCCACTGTCCTGGAGGGTCTAGCCTTCCCTCCCTCTGGGGCCAGCCTCTAGCCTCCAGCCTCTAGCCTCTAGTCTCCAGGACCAGTCAGGACACCCGGTCCTAACAGCACCTGGAGACCAGTCAGGACACCCGGTCCTAACAGCACCTGGAGACCAGGCTTGTAAACAAGGAGGAGGCCTTGAGGAGGGAGGCTCAGTGGGCCCTGCAGGGTGGACGGGGGCATCTCTGTTTAAGGGGGAGAGACGCTGTCACCATGGCAGCGAGTCCTGAGTTGCCCCCTGGGTGCGAGACAGAGGACAGGGGTCAGGGGTCACCGACTGAAAATGTGCCCTCGGCCACCGGCTCTCTGCTTCCAACGCCCGTTAACGTGTCTAGAACGAGGGCTGTTGTGTCACTTCAGCACGTTCAAACATCCTTGCGTCCTTGTCAATTCAAATGTACACTCGTTTTTAAAGCATACCAGGACCTTTAAATAGGAACAGGCCGACAGACCACTAAGGATATCTAAAGGGCTTGGTGGGACCTTAACAGACACAGTCACAAGAGAGAATCAGATTGATCAGTTGATTCTCAGACACAAACACGGGTGGAACAGGCAGGGTGGTGCCACAGGAGGGTTAGGAGGGCTGAGAACCAACAATGGAAGAAGGTTAATCCAGACAAACTGAGTGGACTCATGGTGGTGCATGGAGGGACACATGGAGGATGAACAACAGTGCTGTGAAGACTGGGAACCAAAAGCAGCTTTTCTCAAACAGCTACAGTAGGAGGAAACTGGCTAAATGAATTCAAACTAAACTCTTGGATCTTCTCCTGACAGGCTGTGTTCTTGGGCAAAATGAAACTACCTAAAGATAAGTGTCTCATTTTTTGTTCAGTTTGAAATATTTGAGTGATGAATGGCTTATGGCCCCTGTCTCACCCCACCCCTCCGTCCCCCTGCCCCCCCCCCCGTCTCACCCCACCCCTCCGTCCCCCTGCCCCCCCTGTTTCACCCCACCCCTCCGTCCCCCTGCCCCCCCTGTCACACCCCACCCCTCCGTCCCCCTGCCCCCCTTGTTTCACCCCACCCCTCCGTCCCCCTGCCCCCCCTGTCACACTCCACCCCTCCGTCCCCCTGCCCCCCCTGTCTCACCCCACCCCCTCCGTCCCCCTACCCCCCCTTCACACCCCACCCCCTCCTTCCCCCTGCCCCCCCCGTCTCACCCCACCCCCTCCGTCCCCCTGCCCCCCCGTCTCACCCCACCCCTCCGTCCCCCTGCCCCCCCTGTCTCACCCCACCCCTCCGTCCCCCTGCCCCCCCGTCTCACCCCACCCCCTCCGTCCCCCTGCCCCCCTTGTTTCACCCCACCCCTCCGTCCCCCTGCCCCCCCTGTCACACCCCACCCCTCCGTCCCCCTGCCCCCCTTGTTTCACCCCACCCCTCCGTCCCCCTGCCCCCCCTGTCACACTCCACCCCTCCGTCCCCCTGCCCCCCCTGTCTCACCCCACCCCTCCGTCCCCCCTACCCCCCGTCCCCACCCCACCCCTCCGTCCCCCTACCCCCCGTCACACCCCACCCCTCCGTCCCCCTACCCCCCCGTCACACCCCACCCCTCCGTCCCCCTGCCCCCCCGTCTCACCCCAGTCAGTCCCGTCCCCAGCGCTCCTGGACTCTGGGGAGGTGTCCATGTCGTCGGGGCTGGACAGGAAGTCGAAGCCCTTCATAACCTCGTCTGTGTCCGGGTCCTCGCTGGTGTCCATGCTAGGGAGGACAGTGGTGTCCATGCTGGTAGACACAGTGGTGTCCATGCTGGTAGACACAGTGGTGTCCATGCTGGTAGACACAGTGGGAGATGACGAAGAAGGCTTCTTCCTAAGGATCTGCAGCACATGCACAGAAGGTTAACTTAATAGTGTGGTGTGTGTGTGCAGGTGTGTGTGTGTGTGCAGGTGTGTGTGTGTGTGCAGGTGTGTGGGTGTGGAGGTGTGTGTGTGTTTGTCCAGGTGTGTTTGTGTGCAGGTGTGTGTGTGTGTGTCAAGCTTCTCACCGTCCTTGACTCCATGATGGTCCGGTCTCTCCCCTCGTTCTCCTCGTCTTCATCTTCATCGCTGAAATCTGCTGCGGCACTTTCAATGAACCTGAAGGCCTCCAACACAGCACTGGAGTCAGACAGCTCTGCTGTCCTGCTCACACACACACACACACACACATGCACACACACACACACCCCCCACACACACACGCACACACGCACGCGCACACACACACACACACACCCCCCCCCCCCACATACACACACACACACACACACACCCCACACACACACACACACACACAGACACCCCCCACACACGCACCCCACACACACACACACACACACACACACGCCCCACACACACACGCCCCACACACACACACCCCCCACACACACACACACACACACACACACACACACACACACACACACACACACACACACACACACACACACACACACACACACACACACACACCCCCCCCCCCCACACACACACACACGCGCACACAGTTAAATGAGAGAAACAAGGTTTTGAAACAGGTTCTCCATAACAAGATGTGCTTCCTCACCCTGCCGGCCCTGGGCCCCTAGTGGCTGTGTCGGTGCCGTTGACCAGGGGCTCCGCCCCGGGCCTGTCCCCCGACCGGCCTGCCCCGTCTCCGGCCAGGTTGAGCAGGGAGCGTACCCTCTGGGACTTCACATCCAGGATGGTGTCTGTGTAGCCCACCTCCTGCAGGTACCTGCAACCACACACCTGGTCAGTCTGGGGAGCACCACCAGGGAACACTGGAGGAAGATGTTTTGGAAAGAAATGTTTTGGAGGGGTGGGGGGAATAAATGGCTTGAAAAATCTGCATATTTGTAATTCTCAAAATGGTGAAGGAGGAGCAGGAGGAGGAGAGCAGGAGGAGGAGAGCAGGAGGAGGAGAGCAGGAGGAGGAGAGCAGGAGGAGAGCAGGGGGAGGAGGAGAGCAGGAGGAGAGCAGGAGGGGGAGAGCAGGAGGAGGAGAGCAGGAGGAGAGCAGGAGGAGGAGGAGAGAGCAGGAGGGGGAGAGCAGGGGGAGGAGAGTGTGTAATGACAGTGTTGTCCAGGTGAGGGCGCTGCTCTCCATGCTCTCTTGCCAGACACTTAGCTGGCTGGTCCTCCCAGCCCTGTCTGGCACCTCTCTGCTGCTGGACCCTGCTAGCTGAACTGCCCATCGTGAGAGAGGCTGTGTAGCAGGGTTATATGTGTCCCTGTAGCAGGGTTAGATGTGTCCCTGTAGCAGTTAGATGTGTCTGTGTCTGTATGTATGTGTGTGTATATACAGTGCCCTCCAAAAGTATTGGAACAGTGAGGCCAATTCCTTTATTTTTGCTGTAGACTGAAAACATTTGGGCTTGACATCAAACGATGAATGTGAAACCAGAGATCAACGTTTCAGCTTTTATTTCCAGGTATTTACATCAGGATCTGATGCACAAATTAGAAAATATCACCTTTTTGTTCGAACCCACCCATTTGTCACGTGAGCAAAAGTATTGGAACATGTGACTGACAGGTGTGTTTTGTTGCCCAGGTGTGTCCTATTACATACATTATTCAATCAATAAATACCACTGAATGTCTACACTCAGGTTCAGATTGGGTAAGATAGGTTTTGTCTATGCAGACTGTATTCAGAGGTGAAAACAACATGAAAACCAGAGCGCTGTCTTTGGGTGAAAAACAAGCAATTGTGAGTCTTAGAGAAGATGGAAAATCAATCAGAGCCATTGCAGAAACATTGGCCATAGCCAGTACAACCATTTGGAATGTCCTGAAGAAGAAGAAAACTACTGGTGTACTAAGTAACAGACGTCGAACAGGTAGACCAAGGAAAACATCAGCAGTTGATGACAGAAACATTGTGAGAGCTGTAAAGAAAGACCCTAAAACAACTGTTAGTGAGATCAGCAACAACCTCCAGATGGCAGGAGGGAAGGTATCATTATCTACTGTTCGCAGAAGACTTCATGAACAAAAGTACAAGGGCTACACCAGAAGATGCAAACCACTCATTAGCAAGAAGAATAGGAAGGCCAGGCTGGAATTTGCCAAAAAGTACAGAGATGAACCTCAAAAATTCTGGGACAAAGTTTTATGGACTGATGAGACAAAGATTAACTTTTACCAAAGTGATGGAAAGGCTAAAGTTTGGAGAAAGAAAGGAACTGCTCATGATCCCAAACACACAAGCTCATCTGTGAAACACGGTGGAGGTAATGTCATGGCTTGGGCTTGCATGGCTTCTTCTGGGACGGGCTCATTAATCTTCATTGAGGATGTAACACATGATGGCAGCAGCAAAATGAACTCGGAAGTCTACAGAAACATTTTGTCTGCCAATTTAAGGAAAGATGCAACCAAACTGATTGGCAGAGCCTTCATCATGCAGCAAGATAACGACCCAAAACACACTGCCAAAACAACAAAGGAGTTCATCAGGGGCAAGAAATGGAAGGTATTAGACTGGCCAAGTCAATCTCCAGACTTAAACCCTATAGAGCATGCATTTTACCTGCTTAAGAGGAGACTGAAGGGAGGAACCCCACAAAACAAACAACAACTGAAAGAGGCTGCAGTGAAAGCCTGGGAAAGCATCAAAAAGGAAGAATGCAAAAGTTTGGTGACGTCAATGGGTCACAGACTTGCTGCAGTTATTGAAAGCTAAGGATTTGCAACTAAATATTAAGTCTTATTCACTTAAATATGTTTTAAGTATATCTGTTCCAATACTTTTGATCACATGACAATTGGGTGGATTCAAACAAAATGTGATATTTTCTTAGTTGTGCATCAGATCCTGATGTAAATACCTGGAAATAAAAGCTGAAACGTTGATCTCTGGTCTCACGTTCATTATTTGATGTCAAGCCCAAATGTTTTCAGTCTACAGCAAAAATAAAGGAATTCGCCTCACTGTTCCAATACTTTTGGAGGGCACTGTATGTGTGACTCTACTTACTGTCTGAGGAGCTGTCGACCCTGTCTCCAGGACAGCTGGTTGTTGAGAGAACCTGTGGTCTCGTTCTCGTTGGCTTCCTCTGAGAACACAGAGATGACCACACAGCACAGAACACAGAGATGACCGCACAGCAGACACAACAGTGACCCCACTCTGCACACACAGTCCACTGGAGATGTCACACTGCAGCAGCAACTCTGCAAAACATCTCTGGATTGTTTTTCCAAGTCAAAACATGCTGAGCTCCTGGGGGCTGTGGAACATGATCGACGCTCATCTGCTCTAAATAGTGGGAGTTTCCTCTGTTGAAACTAGCTACACTGGTACTTATTGTAGGCCCTCGGAGCCCGGCTGCAACGGAAATATCCACATACAATTACCGTTGTGAAACTTAATTGACTTTTAACTTCTGATTTTCCGTGCAAGTATAACCTTCCCTCAAGCCCCCATCAATGTCAGTCAAGTGAAGTCAAATGCAGCCCAGTTATCCGGCTGAGTAAGGCTTCATTATGTTATTTAGGTTTTTAGAGTCAAATTCTGAATGTGTTACCAACACCAGCAGGACTGAGGGGATAAAGAAGACGTGATTCGACCCCAGAGAACCATCTGAAAGCTTCAACACAACCAAGAACCCACATCATACACCTAGCACATTAGGGAGCTCATCCTCTCTGCTCAAACTGAAACAGCAACACAGTCGCTGTAGAGAAGCTCAATATTTCATGACGCTTCTTATTCATCCTAATTCCTGTGCTGCTTTAAACTGGTCTTACGACGACATGACGTATTTGCTGTGCTAACAAAAAGCTGATGCCCAAACCATTCCAGTCTGCAGAGCCTGGAAGACTGTCCACACCCCAGGCCAGCCCCCAGCCCCCCAGGGTGAGGGCCATGGGGGATGAGGGCCCTGGGGGGTGAGGGCCCTGGGGGGGTGAGGGCCCTGGGGGGTGAGGGCCCTGGGGGGTGAGGGCCCTGGGGGGTGAGGGCCCTGGGTGAGGGCCCTGGGGGATGAGGGCCCTGGGGGGTGAGGGCCCTGGGTGAGGGCCCTGGGGGATGAGGGCCCTGGGGGATGAGGGCCCTGGGGGGATGATGTCTTGTTCATTCATCCAGTAGAGTAAGAGCAGACGTGTGCTAATGGGGGGTAAATGAGGCTGTGTCTGGAGGGGGGGCAGGCAGGTGCACCCTCACACACACAGCTACCCCACACACCCCGTCACCTCTTAACCCAACACCTCTCTCTGCCTCTACCTCACTCTCTGCCCCTCTCTCTGCCTCACTCTCTCTCTCGGCCTCACTCTCTCTCCTTCTCTGCCTCCCTCTCCCTCTCCCTCTCCCTCTCCCTCTCCCTCTCCCTCTCCCTCTCCCTCTCCCTCTCCCTCTCCCTCTGCCTCCCTCTCCCTCTGCCTCCCTCTCCCTCTCCCTCTCCCTCTGCCTCCCTCTCCCTCTGCCTCCCTCTCCCTCTCCCTCTCCCTCTCCCTCTCCCTCTCCCTCTCCCTCTCCCTCTCCCTCTCCCTCTCCCTCTCCCTCTGCCTCCCTCTCCCTCTGCCTCCCTCTCCCTCTGCCTCCCTCTCCCTCTGCCTCACTCTCCCCCTAACTTTCTCCCTTTCTCTTTCCTTCTCCCTTGCCCTCTGTCCACCCCCCCCCCCCCCCTCTCTCTCATTCCTTCCTCCCTCTCCTTCTCTGTCCACACTTCAAAGCGCTGGTGCCTAGAAGCCCCTGTGAACAGAGATGGGGTGAGAATACAAACTAGTGATGGGAGGAGGTGCTTCCTGTGCAATAGTGCTGACACAGACGAGACCTCCGACTGAAGGGGATTCAGCAGTGTCAGTTCCAACGCTGTTGACATGAAGCCTGATTCATCTAGTGGATCGGTTCACATGGAAAAGACACTGGAATGAACCCGTCGGTTTAGACAAGACCCAACATGAGGGAAACCTAGACAACTCTTTCATAAATCAACACAGAAATTGTGTGACAAAAGGTGGTTTAATAATGCTGAACATGATTCATCACCAGGAGGGAAGGTGTGGTGCTGCAACGGTCGACTTACCAGAGTCATAGCTCGGGGGCTTCATGTCACCTTGGTTCAACTCTGTTCCGTATTTTAACTTGTGGTACTTTGCCCTGATGAGGAGAAAGGAATCAGAACAAAAGATTATGATCACTATAATTTTCAGAACAATTTCAGAAAAAGCCTTTTGCTCTTTAGAACTTGACTGAGCCCATGATTCTACTGGCGTGGCAGGTTTCTGAGAGTGCAGTGACACATGCTGTCCACTTGGTGCTTCTCATGAAAAAGAGCTGTCTGCATGAACGCACACGTCCTTATCAGAAGCATGCACTGCCCAGGTGTGTGTGTGTGTGTGTACTCTGAGGGCTAAATGCCCGACCCAGTACCTCCCTCTGCACAGCTCCCATGAGGATCAAGGAACACTCCAGCTATCAAATTCCTGGTAAATTGGGAACACCCTGCCTTCTTCAGCACCGTTTCCCCTGAGGTCTTTACACGACAGGACCTGTTGCTAAGCAACCAGGGATAACAGACCAGTTCTAAGGAGGGTGAGACACTCAAGCCTAGCCTCATATCACGTTCATAAGAGGCAGAGAAATGAGCGATGTGGGGGTTTGCTGTATCAAACTATTATTAACCAAATAAGTTATCTGAATCTGGGTATTCAAAGAAATATCAGTTAGTTCCCTTAAATAAATAAACAAATTCAACAATGACACACAATAACAAATAAGGCTCTCTTCAGAGGACCAAAACTGAAAAAAGTATTTCAATTTCTGTGAGTGATAAGAAGGGGGAGGCTGGGGAGAGATGAGAAGAAGGAGAAAGGGAGGGGGAGAGGGAGGGAGGGTGGGAGGGAGGGAGAATGACATCATATCCCAGTTTCAGCGTGCAGCCATCCGGAACACAGACGGGGAAATGCAATGTGTGTCACTGGTGTTACCATGGAAACATGCAGCAGCGGCCTGACACCGTGGTGCTCCAGGGGGTGGAGGAGGGGAGGAGGAGAGGGGAGAAGAGGAAGGGAGAGGAGAGGAGGGGAGTAGGAGTAGAGGAGAGGAGGAGGGGAGGAGGAGAGGAGGAGAGGAGGAGAGAGGAGAAGAGGAGGGGAGGGGAGGAGGAGGGGAGAGGAGGAGGGGAGAGGAGGAGGGGAGAGGAGGAAGGGAGAGGAGGAGAGGAAGGGAGAGGAGGGGAGAGGATGAGGGGAGGAGGAGGAGAGGGGAGGAGAGGAGGAGGGGAGAGAGGAGGGGGAGGAGAGGAGGAGGGGAGAGGAGAGGAGGAGAGGAAGGGAGAGGAGGAGGGGAGAGTAGGAGGGTGTGTGTGGTGTTGAGGTGTGTGTGGTGTTGAGGTGTGTGTGGTGTTGAGGTGTGTGTGGTGTTGAGGTGTGTGTGGTGTTGAGGTGTGTGTGGTGTTGAGGTGTGTTAGGTGTTGAGGTGTGTGTGGTGTTGAGGTGTGTGTGGTGTTGAGGTGTGTGTGGTGTTGAGGTGTGTTAGGTGTGTGAATGCAGACGGCAGGCTCTAACCTCTCCTGTTTGAGGGCGTACTCCAGCATCTTGATCCTCCTGACCAGATCCTGCTTCAGGTTCTCTTGCCCCTTCCTCTCCCCCTGCAGGAAGGCGACCTGGGCCTGCAAAACAAACAAACCCCAAAGTGAGAAACATTCAACACCTCTTCAGAACCCCTGAAAAGCATCACGTTCTGGATTACTCATCATTCAACACCTCTTCAGAACCCCTGAAAAGCATCACGTTCTGGATTACTCATGTGGATTCCTAAAATTCTACCTCAAGGGCCTGTATGTCTGCAAACATGTTTCCCTGGAAGAATTTGTCCCGAAGCAATGGAATGCAGTGAATGCCCGAGTGAGGGATTAAGGTTCAGGTTATGTTGAAAACCCAGATGATATGTAGTAGATTGGGATAGGTCTGAGACACAGACAGTAATAACATTTCAGCCCAGAACAGTGCAATCGTCAGTTTGGCTTTGATTGTAGACTACGGCACACAAACTGCATGGGAGGCTTGTAACAAATGTTCCAAAGACCTTGCCTCCACAGAGACAAAAATAGGTCTATATCAAATCAATATGCAGCCATGTTGCCAAATGAAAAGAGGAAAAAAGCCAGTGAAGTTGTATTTGAATGTGCTTGTTCTTCATCCCTGCCTGCCTCCTCCTCCACACCAGTGTCCTCCTACAGTAATAGGCAGCAGCTGTTCATGCAGTCTGACTCAGAATTACATCACTTGATCCCACACACACACACACACACACACACACTGACAGACATACTCTTGACACAGACACACATAAACACACACCCACCCACTCTGTCAAACACACACACACAAACACACTCTCTCAAACACACACGTCACACACTCTGAGACAGACACAGTCCCACAGGCTTCCCAGACTCTGACCACAGTCCAGCCCCTCACAGACAGAATGACATCACCAACACCCTGGCAGCAACAACCTGTGTCCGCCAGACCAAACAGCCCAACATCAAACCCCCACCTCAGCAGAGGTCTCCCCTGGGACACCAGCACCCTCCACCTCAGCAGAGGTCTCCCCTGGGACACCAGCACCCTCCACCTCAGCAGAGGTCTCCCTTAGGACACCAGCACCCTGCCACTCAGCAGAGGTCCCCCCTGGTACACCAGGACCCTCCAGCCAAGTCACCCTCCCCAGGCGGGAATATTATGAACATTCACTTGCTGGTGGACAAAAAAGTTAGTTTCCCCCCATGGCAGGTTGATAATCCAGACTGCAGCACTGAGTCCTCCCAGGGCTCCAGAGTTTAGGGATTAGCATGTCAGTACTTACTGTCCTTGTCACTTGTCATGACAACAATAGCTTGCTTAAATCACTGCAGGAACTGGGGCAAGCGAGACGTCAAGCAAAAGGACAATGAGAAGCTGAATGACTCCCTCTTCATGTGGGAGGATGATGGAGGTGTTGAAGGAAGCTCTGATGCTGTCTGCAAGCATGACTCAGCCCCTCACTGCATCATCTCAACAATGTGAGCTTCTTCACACACAACTCCCTCCAAACTAGTCTAGGGGCTGGGCGATATCTCGAATATTAGCGATAATATCGCAATAATTATATATCGCCCAGCCCTAACCACCAACAGTACCAAGGGTCAGGTTAGCCTAGCCTACCACTGTGTTTCCTGCTGTTCTCCTAAGGGTTAAGACTAGGAGCAGAGCTTGTTGGAGGGCATGCCTGCAGGGAGGGGGCAGGCCTGCAGGGAGGGGGGCAGGCCTGCAGGGAGGGGGGCAGGCCTGCAGGGAAGGGACCAGACCACCCAGGAGACAGACGCTGGCTGGGGACAGACATCTGGAGGTGGAGACATCAGAGAGACAGAGATCTGTAGGTGGAGACATCAGAGAGACAGAGATCTGTAGGTGGAGACATCAGAGAGACAGAGATCTGTAGGTGGAGACATCAAAGAGAAAGCTAAAGGAAACAACTCCGAGCAAGGAAATCGAATCATTAGTCGAACTACGCCGTCACATTCTGCGCATCGTTGGTGAGGGGACGCCAAGCTGACGAGGCGAGCGTCACACCGCCTTGCAACATGCCATCGGAAAAATCCCCTCGACAAACGCACAAAGGGAAAAACCCTCCTTTCTGTCCTCAACCAAACGGGATCCTGGGTGGAGGTTTCGAGCATTCCAGACGTGTTTTCTCCCAGACTGGTTTTGCATCACGGCCAACGGAGGCTAAAACACAATAAGGCCATTTAGCAGAGACAGAGCTAACTCTGTTAGTGGCTCAGGGATATCAGAACGACTGGACAGATACACTGATCTCACTCCATCCCCATGCTGATCTCACTCCATCCCCACGCTGATCTCACCACATCCCCACGCTGATCTCACCACATCCCCACGCTGATCTCACCACATCCCCACGCTGATCTCACTCCATCCCCACGCTGATCTCACTCCATCCCCACGCTGATCTCACTCCATCCCCACGCTGATCTCACTCCATCCCCACGCTGATCTCACTCCATCCCCACCCATTATCACACCCCTACAGAGCTGAACACAAAACTCAGCTCTGAATATGCTGGCTGTATCACAAACAAAAACAACAAATCTAAGAACTCAACAACAGGCTAACTTCCAAGGAAAACAGCCATGCAGGCCTTATAGAGGATTCACTCTGTCACAGATACAACCCCAGGAGCACAAAGATGGCCGACCCGATAGCAAGCCAAGTACATTCCACGCATTCCATCACTCTAGCACAGACAGACAAGGGCAGCAAAACAAGAGAGGAGACAGGAGAGCCGAGTGCGCCAGGGAGAATAGCCCTGACGCCAGCACAACTCAGGAGTAGCACGCTCCTAGCACTAGCAGCTGGGAAGGCTTCCTGGACTCTTAGCCAATGTCAACCTGACTTGGGCAAATGGGGGGGGGAATAACAATCAGGTCATTTTCAAGTCAATGGTTAAACGCATTGACTGCTCGATCAATTATTAACCCACACCGATTGAGCTCTTCGGTGGAAACACTTTTAGGACAATACCAGGAGAGGCCGGGCTGTTGAAATAAAGGAGTTGTCCTTATCAAGGAAAAAGACAGCTTGGCAGCTTCTGTAGAAGGCTTTTACTGCAACAGAAAACACACACACACGCAAACACACTGGTGGGGTCCGGGAGAGACCCAGCTGCAGATTGACCACAGAAACTTGAGAATCAACGAGGATCCTCCTGCAGCGAACCCCCCCCCCCCCCCTCCCCCAGAGACCCCCCCTGCAGGTGAGGAACTCAAACACAGGCGTTGTCGAGGGGCTCTAGGACCAGACCAGGGTGAACAAGGGGCACGATGTTACGAAACATCAATAAAGGTGTGAGGAAAACATTTCTATCATCCAGAAAGTCTGTCAAGCTCAGGTATGGAAGAAAAGCAGTTCGCCCTTCAAGCTCTCTCTAGTCAGTGTCACCGTTAATGCCATGCTAACCAGCCTTTGGCTCTGCTGTCGATGCTAACCAGCCTCCGGCTCTGCTGTCGATGCTAACCAGCCTTTGGCTCTGCTGTCGATGCTAACCAGCCTTCGGCTCTGCTGTCGATGCTAACCAGCGTCCGGCTCTGCTGTCGATGCTAACCAGCCTCCGGCTCTGCTGTCGATGCTAACCAGCCTCCGGCTCTGCTGTCGATGCTAACCAGCCTTCGGCTCTGCTGTCGATGCTAACCAGCCGTCGGCTCTGCTGTCGGACCAGCAAGTCATTCCTGGACAGCCAGAGAGAAGCAGATTTTTCAACCAATATTTCATCACAATCGATCCCAGAGTCAGGGAAACCAATACCCCCAAACAGCTAAAAACCAGAAACCCCCCTCCACCCAACAAAGAAAACATCTTGAAAACAACCCAAATGGATAAAGCCCAACCGGGGGAGCACACACAAGATCAAGCCCCCGGTTTGTGCTGGTGGACACACATTTCCGGCTCTGACAGATTGGCGTCTTATGACTGAAGACTTGAGAGGAAGGCAGCTCTGCCTCGCAAGGGGCCAGCTGTCTCACTTACACACACAGCCAGGGCTGTACGTGTGAATGGTGAGGCAGGAGGGAAGATCTAACCCTGAAGACTAGACTGTTTTCAGAAACACTGAGGATGGAGGCTATCTGGTCTGACTCCAGAAGGACAGTGGACCAGAGCACAGAGGAATAAAACTCCTTATCTCCAAGGGACAGCAGTTAACCTGTTTTGAGACCACCTGCTGTCCTGACAGTCTCCCTGGGTTGATTTTTACCGAAAGATCAAAAACGTGCCCCAGTTGAAATTTAGAGTTCTTACTTACTGGCTTTCAGTGTGTTTTTCATGCTCTCCCACCGTGAGCATGCAGAACTAACCACAGCCTGGTGCTGGAGCTAACACACAGAGCCACCCAACACCTTACATGTGGGTGGTGAGAGAGAGTGTGTGTGTGTGTGTGTGTGTGTGTGTGTGTGTGTGTGTGTGTGTGTGTGATGCAAGCGTTCAACACAGCCTTCCTCTTCCATCAGCAGCAGAACTGTAGCTGTCATCGTACCTCAGGCTTCAGGCCTACTGATGTCTTAACTTCCTGTAACTCACGCATGAGCGCTCCCTTCCCCACCGCTTCCCTAAGCTTGAGGGTCAGACATAGTCACCTCACTGCCAATCACACCAACACCAGTGTCCTGGCACTACTTCCGACCATTAACTACCAGGTCGTAATCCAGGAAGTAAACCACAACCAGTTTTCTGTCCTATGAATGAGACCTAAAGTCCTGAATGAACGGAAACTTGAAGTTCAGCCTCTCATCCTGAATGGAGCTACCTGACACCCTGAGTCACCTTTGACCTTCTCCGGGTGTCACACTTGGGCTGCCGACTGATCAGTTTTGGCAAGGAGATACTCCTTAGTGGAGGGATTTCCCCTCGAGAGAGAGAGATAGAATGATAGAGAGAGATAGAATGATAGAGAGAGATAGAATGATAGAGAGAGATAGAATGATAGAGAGAGAGAGATAGAGAGATAGAATGATAGAGAGAGAGAGAGATAGAATGATAGAATGATAGAGAGAGAGAGAGAGATAGAATGATAGAGAGAGAGAGAGAGATAGAATGATAGAGAGAGAGAGAGAGATAGAATGATAGAGAGAGAGAGAGAGAGAGAGAGAGAGAGAGAGAGAGAGAGAGAGAGAGAGATAGAATGATAGAGAGAGAGAGAGAGAGATAGAATGATAGAGAGAGAGAGAGAGAGAGAGAGAGAGAGAGAGAGAGAGAGATAGAATGATAGAGAGAGAGAGATAGAGAGAGAGAGAGAGAGAGAGAGAGAGAGAGAGAGAGAGAGAGAGACTATAGGGCTGAGGAAGCATTCTGGAACCTAACTAAACCCAGCCTCATCAATCAAGCCCTGGGGGGATCTGTGTTAATCAGAGTTTAAGTCAACAGCCCACAATGTGTACTCCACTAATTAAAAATAAACACACTTATCCAGTGCCTCCTTAATCTGACTTACAGTCAACACGTCTTTGTCCACCACACAAACACCTCCTGTCACATCCAAGTTCAAACCCTGTCCTCTCGCAGGGTTGTAAATGAAAGCGCAGTCCTTTTCTCATCTGACAAACAGGACAAAGGTCAGTCAATTAATTGACTCCCTATAGCCGTCAAACTCATGTCAGCCACAGCCCGGGACAAGTCTGATAGGGGAACGCAGAGAAGTGATATAACGAGATCAGGTGGACTCGATGTCAGACTGTTTGATTAGAATTTGAGGAAGTTAAAAAATATAAATTAAATAAAAACGGTAGATCTACACTCAGCTGAATCAATGAGGGGAGTGGCTCTGCCCGTGATGCTCCGCTGACAAGCTGGATACACCACATTCCAAAGCAACTCCTGAACAAGCTTTGTCTAAAATAGTAGCATTTGATTTACTTGCCATGATACAATACTGCAATGATACCTCCGTAAGCGGATAAAGGAAGCGAGACACGAAAGCAAGTGCTGTTCTAAATATCAAACGATCCCTAAAAGACTTCAGATTGATTGTGGTTTGTGTGAGTTAGTATAACACCCTGTAATGACGGTCGGATGTGGTGACTGAAGAGACAACAGACAGATAATTGTAGTACTTTAGTACTGTACTGTCTTGACCGCTGCAGGGATTACTATATTATTAACTGACACATTTTTGAGGAGACTAATCAATGATCACAAATGATTGTTACAGGGGTACGATAAAAGTCTACTCTGACGTAATTTGCATTAGCTAGCTACGACCTTTAGCGATCTTCTTACAAGAAGGGCGGAATACGATCTCCTAGTACCGCGCTCTGGTAGCTCAGACAGTGGATCACTTCGTTTCCCTACAAGCAAGTCGAACACGTACAGGGCAGAACGGATATTACCGAACATTATTCTTCATAAACAAGCAAATATAGAAGTATAATGGAATAGTGCATTGCTCAAAGTGTACGTCTCAATCTTTAACATATAGGACTCCCCTTAGATAATGGGGCAGAGTAATCTATAACCACCTTCTGAGTTCCAAGCTATCTTAGACTATACATTAATGTAATCGAATTTTACTACTTAGAAATGCATAACGTTTATCACAAACTTAGGTTCTTTTAAGCCGTTGATTTTTTACAATTTAACTGAAAAAATCTAACAAAACGGAACACCGCGGGACAGCCCAAGTCATTTTAAATTACTATTTTCTGTTTTGTATTGTAGCATGTGCTGCCGACTACGCTAAGGGCAGGGGGCGCTGTGTGGCAACATTAATTAGCTAGCAAGCTAGCTGATGCTAACGGAAACAATCAATTTGTGCAACGCATTCCCCTCTTACTGTAATACATAGCTAAGGTCCTATCCTGAAAACACTGCAAATACACATGCTCCAGTGAATGATTCATCCATTGTGTTTACCTGTAATTCAGCCCGCTCCACCTCCCATTGTGCCCTCTCCACTTCGAATCGGGCCCATTCGTGCTGCAGGAAGTGCAAAATCCCCGGGATGCTATACTGGGCTCGAGCCGCCTCCCCAGCGTCCCCGTCGGGCAACGGTCCTTTTCCTCCACCGGGTAAAATAGAATTGTTGTTGTTATTGAAGAAAACACCGGGCCCTGCCTGTTCGTCCATGGCCGGGCTCGGTTTAAAGAAGGAGAAGCCGTTTGTGGTTATTCGTGAGGTCTTTGACTACAACTAGCTAGCGGAAGGACAAAAAGTATCGACCTAGCTCGTCTATGTCGGCTACGGGAATGAACTCACTTTCTGACAGCTAGTCACAGGATGACGTCAGGCGGAGAGGTCACGCCCCCAGCGTGCTGTAGTACCGGAGAAAATACAGTCCCCGAGCTCTTCTGCTCGCGGGCCACACGGTGAACACACAGTGCTCGCAGACTCGAAGCGTTGCCCCCCCAAAATTGCATGACACTTCACAACATAAACAAAAAAAAAATGCCTTGATTGCTTTATTGATCTTTTCAAATGTCTCTTTGCAAGATTTATTAGATAGTCCCGTATTAATCATATTAGCGGAATACAAGTAATTAAGTAATTTGGAATGTGTGCAAGATATACATAAACTCAACATAGCAAAATACGAAAAAAATAAGTTGTTTCATCTTTTAATAACATCGGCAAAACAAGGTATTTCTCACGACTTGATTCTTTTACTAATGGTCCCCAACAATAATCCTTCCTAAACAATATTTACAAACCATGAGGACGAAATTAGAATTTCTTTATTAACCTCTTGATTAGAAAATCAAATTTTTCAGAATGAGATTGAGACATCCCATGCTGTAGTGGAATGGATAAAACGTAACATTCTTGAGGGTTAACAGACATGAAGTTTGACGCTACCTAGATGCAGTGAATCATCTCACGAGATAGTAAAAACATTCTTAAACAAACAAGAAGTACACGCATGATTGCATACTACCATGGAAAATAATTATAGTCAACAACTAGAGCATGTTCATGTTGAAGCACGACCTCATAACATTTTTAACCCGCCCCAAACAACTAGGCTTAGGAATAACGAGAAGGAATGCAAATAACGAGAATCTAATGAGATGACATGCCCCTTTACATATTCCACATCTCAAACCAAAACAGCACATTCAAATGCCATGACCATACATTCAAATGACTCTACAGTCAACATTAAAAGAGCCTTCAAATTATATTTCAGTGTACATGCCTTTCGTCTCCAGAGTGATGTATATTTTGTTCTAGAATAAATAACTACAGGAGACTGACAAAACCAACAGCAGATAAAAAAAAAAAAAAAACTAAACTACAGCATCACCAAACAGGAAGAGAGTCAGAGAGAGTTTGGGGTCAGAAGAAGCTGGTCTTCAGCTTGATCGTGGGAGCAGCTTGCGCAGTGGGCGGGGCCTGCCTAGCAGCTGCCTTGGCCTTGCTGCTTGCCTGATTGGACCGGATGGCCGCCTCGAGACGGGTCTTCAGCTCAGGGGCTGCTCCAATCACAGTCTTGAAGGCGGCGGGGTAGAGGGGTCCGATCCGCATCAGGTTCTGCAGGGCAAAGTCATGCAGCCCTTTGGAGGTCTGGGAAGCTGAGGTGAAGTCGCTGTCGTCCAGCAGGTAGGAGATCAGGGTGGGAACAAGCAGAGCCAGGAGCTGCACTCCTGTTGACATGTCAGAGACACACACACAGACACACAGACGGATGATGAGGTGAGACGACATGTCAGAGACACACACACAGACACACAGACGGATGATGAGGAGAGATTGGGAGACGAGGGCGGATAAACATGAACAGAAAACAGGGAAACTAGCAATTAACAGGATGCTATTAAAACACCCTAACCCAGGGGATCCAGTATATGATTCTCTAAGTTTAGTAGCAGCCTTGTGCAGCAATTTTTAGGCTTGAGAAACAAGGGGGCAGTTTGTTGTGGGTGAACCCAGCTAACCCTACCACAGTAGGAACAGGCTCACAGGGGCTAGGGTTAGAGTGGAGGCTGCTGAGAGGCCGGCTAGGGTTAGAGTGGAGGCTGCTGAGAGGCCAGCCAGGGCTAGGGTTAGAGTGGAGGCTGCTGAGAGGCCAGCCAGGGCTAGGGTTAGAGTGGAGGCTGCAGAGAGGCCAACCAGGCGCGGTCACAAGGAGAGTCACCAGATGTGAACGCTTCAGAGCAGGTATGAGGAAACGCTGTCAGAGGGTAATCAGACACCTGCAGACGCAGCAGGCAGTTTAGCAGACCAGTCATCATAGCACATGCCTCCACCTTTAACAAACAGGCTGGCTGGGCAGAGAGCTACTGCAGGCACACCAACTGGACTGCAGGACAGAGACAAGCCCTCTTTGCTGGGCTGCAGAACCGAGAGACACGCCCTCTCTACTGGGCTGCAGGACCCAGAGACACGCCCTCTCTACTGGGCTGCAGGACCCAGAGACAAGCCCTCTCTGCTGGGCTGCAGGACCCAGAGACAAGCCCTCTCTACTGGGCTACAGGACCCAGAGACAAGCCCTCTCTACTGGGCTGCAGGACCCAGAGACAAGCCCTCTCTACTGGGCTGCAGGACCCAGAGACAAGCCCTCTCTAGTGGGCTGCAGGACCCAGAGACAAGCCCTCTCTACTGGGCTGCAGGACCCAGAGACAAGCCCTCTCTACTGGGCTGCAGGACCCAGAGACAAGCCCTCTCTACTGGGCTGCAGAACCCACAGACAAGCCCTCTCCGCTGGGCTGGGCTTGTGAGCACACCAAACAAGAAGACTAATCCTAAGATAAGGTGTTTTAATAGGTTTTACCACTGTAGGCCAGAGGAGACTGGCATGCACTTCTAAATTCTCCCTTCAGGGACAAATAAACATCTATCCGATTTAATCTAATGTCATCCTTCATCCAGCAGATGCTTTTAGGATATCTCATATTTTATTAGGAGGATATTTGAACCTGTGACCTCTTGGTCTGCAGTCAAATGACTCTAACCACCGAGCCACACCTTCTCTTGGTCTGTGCTGCTCATCTGAGGCAGGTTAAATCCACTCACGGTTCTGCTCGTCTCCCATGGCCACCAGGCCCTCCAGGGCCCTGACGCCCTCCTGAACACCCTGCAGCTCAGCTGGGCTGGCCGGCCGGCAGCGCTCCACCGCCCTCAGCTTCTCCACCACCACGGGGGCCAGGGCGTGGATGTAGGGCGTGGACACGGCCCTGCTTGACTGCTGGAACACCGACAGCAGCAGCTGGTAGCACCGGGCCTGGACCTGCAACAACAAACCAACCAGTCAGACCATCGCTAGCCTTGGGGAAAGATGATCTTGAGATTGTTGTCGTTTTGTTACTTTGAAGTGTTTTTAAATGTGTGTCTATATGCTCTGTGCTGTACCAGAAACTGTGTCTCGGAGGACAGAAACGTTGTCTAAGTTAGTGAGGCGGGAGAGAGGAGCTCAGGACTACTCTGTGTTGGGATGGACAGGCAGGAACTGAACTGACCCAGACTCCTCCACCCACACCAATTAGGAGTGTGGGGGTCATTCATGTGAGCTGTGAGTCAGCAGTGATCCGTGTGTGTGCAGCGAGTCCTACCCAGGGGTCGCTGGAGTTGAGAGCGTTGTGGAACAAGTCCAAGCAGCCCTTCTGCAGGACGGAGACCCCAGCCAGCTCAGCGCTGGAGGAGAGCAGGAACAGGGTGGTGGCTGTCAGCATGCTCACCTGGTCCATGTTGGGCCGCCTCTCATCTGGACACACAGGCAGGAGCAGCAGAGAGAGTGGGTGAGAGAGAGAGAGAGAGAGAGTGGATGAGA
Source organism: Hypomesus transpacificus (assembly GCF_021917145.1). Classification (NCBI taxonomy): domain Eukaryota; kingdom Metazoa; phylum Chordata; class Actinopteri; order Osmeriformes; family Osmeridae; genus Hypomesus; species Hypomesus transpacificus. Next base: position 19,168,972 of record NC_061070.1, on the reverse strand, counting down.
CTGTGTGTGTGTGTGTGTGTGAGAGAGAGTGGATGAGACTGTGTGTGCGTGTGAGAGAGAGTGGATGAGATTGTGTGTGTGTGAGAGAGAGAGTGGATGAGACTGTGTGTGTGTGTGAGAGAGAGTGGATAAGACTGTGTGTGTGTGTGTGTGTGTGTGTGTGAGAGAGTGGATGAGACTGTGTGTGTGTGTGTGTGTGTGAGAGAGAGTGGATGAGACTGTGTGTGTGTGTGTTACCTGGCTGGGCGTACTCCAACACAGAGGCCAGGCTGCTCCTCACCAGGCTGGTCCACTGCGTGTGTGTGGCGTCTCCGCGTGCCTGTGAGGAGGTGAGGATGCTCTTGATGGCCTGCAGGGCGGCAGACACGGGCGGAGGCACGGAGCCGTCAGCCGTGCGCACGGCCGTCTCCCTCAGCACGCCCGTGATCAGGAACATTACGGTGGGAAGGATGGTCATGCTGCCTGGACACACGGGGAGGAAACAGAAAGCCATCTGGACACACGGGGAGGAAACAGAAAGCTGCCTGGACACACGGGGAGGAAACAGAAAGCTGCCTGGACACACGGGGAGGAAACAGAAAGCCATCTGGGTTCCTGGTTTCCTGCTCCCCTGACACACCAACACATTTCCATAATATCCCTTCTTGTTCCTGTTGTGGTATAGACCCAGCCTGTTCTGGTATAGACCCAGTCTGTTGTGGTATAGACCCAGCCTGTTGTGGTATAGACCCAGCCTGTTCTGGTATAGACCCAGTCTGTTGTGGTATAGACCCAGCCTGTTCTGGTATAGACCCAGTCTGTTGTGGTATAGACCCAGCCTGTTGTGTTATAGACCCAGCCTGTTGTGTTATAGGCCCACCCTGTTCTGGTATAGACCCAGTCTGTTGTGGTATAGACCCAGTCATTCATAACGGATCAGCTAAGAGAGAGCCCGGAACATCAAACCTCATCAGAAGTATTAGTGAGTGAGGGGTCCAAGGAGGAACATGGTTTGGAGTCTAACTTCCTCCCAGGTGAGTCATGTGTATCCCTGTGTGTGCGTGTGTCCCACCTGCGGGGGAGCAGAGCGAGGGCAGCTCAGCCAGGATGGAGACGGTGTGGGCCACCAGACGAGCGCCCTCTGGTGGCAGGCGCTGGGTCTGCGGGGGCGCGCGGTTGGGCGACTCGCTGACCCGGGCGTTGAGCTGGGGCAGGTGGCGCACCAGGATGAACACCAACAACTCCATAGCAGCAAACACCAGGGACTTCCCCGGGAGCAGCTCCCCAGTGTCGCCTCCCTCCCCCAGGGTCGAGGAGTCCTTCTCCCCCTCCTCCTTACCTGGAGGGTTCAAGTCACAAGTGAATGAGGTGTGTGGTATGAGTGCAGCAGGTGCCTGTGAATCAGGAGTGTGTTTATCAGGTGTGTTTCAGATGTGTGTCAGGTGTCTGACCCTGGCTGTGCCGGCGCTCCAGCAGGTGGTCCAGAGCAGCTCTGATGGTCTCCTGGACCACAGCGGTCACCTGCAGCTGGACCGCAGGGGGGTCCCTGGTCAGCAACAGCCTGTGTAGCACGTTCAGCAGCTCCACAGCCAGCAGCTACAAAACACACTCACACACACACCAGCCTTTAGGAGCAATGATGATATCATAATGATGATAAAAAAACGATATCAATATGGGGCTCCTGCCCTGCCTCCCTCCCTGCCCTCCCTGCCCTCCCTCCCTCCCTCCCTCCCTGCCCTCCCTCCCTCCCTCCCTCCCTCCCTCCCTCCCTCCCTCCCTCCATCCCTCCCTCCCTCCCTCCCTCCCTCCCTCCCTCCCTCCCTCCCTCCCTCCCTCCCTCCCTCCCTCCCTCCCTGCCCTCCCCTCCCTCCCTCCCTCCCTCCCTCCCTCCCTACCTGGTCCTGTGCTATGTGTGTCTTGGCGAGGGGGGAGTCCAGCAGTGTGCAGAGGGCCAGCAGGCAGGACATCACGTGCTCCAGAGGCTCCTCTGGCCGGGGGAAACACAGGAACTCGATACTGACGCCTGAGACACAGTCGTGGGGCTCAAATCAATGTCTGAATTTCTATGTGACTACATACACAATACAATTCACAATTTTCTTGCTTGTTTCATGGTGGGGCTAATGCAATTCTTGGTGAGGCTGTAGTAAAAAAAAGTTTTTCAAAGAATTGTTTAGAAAAAAAGTTTCTAAAGGTTTTAAAAATGTTTTGGAAAAAAAGTTTCAAAAGGTTGAAAATATATTTGCGATAGAAAAGGGTTAGCATCATTGATGAGTACTTGATGAAGACTCTACTAAACTCTATTGTACTCTTCTCAGCTTTAATCTACCAAACATTCGGAAGGGTTGAAAAATCTTTTGTATAAAAAGTTTTGAAAGGGTTGAAAAAAGCATGTAATGTAATGTAATTTTTGTGTGAAGTGTGAAATATATTAGCGTTTTATTTTCAAAAATAGGTTAGCCTCAATGAGGAGTACTTGATGAGGAATCTACTGTACTCTATGGCAGGGCTCGCAACTAACTAATAGAATAATTAAATATCGAGCTCTCACCTAGCATGAGATGCATCCGGTCCTTGACCAGCTCATCAAAGCTCTTGGAGGGACTGGGGGGTTCGTGGTGGGGGAGGGCTGGGGTGCTGGGGGCCCTAGCCTGGGTGAGGGCTGGGGTTCCAGGGGCCCTGGGGGGTAGGGGGGACCCCCCGGGTTCCTCGCTGGCCCCAAAGCCTGTGCTGAGGAGCCAGAGGGCGGCAGCGTGGAGGACCGGGGCCCAGGAGCTACGGTAATGGAGCCGAGCCGTGTCGATGGTCTCTGGGGTGTAGAACGCCCCCCCTGGACACACACACACACACAGAGATACACACAAACAGAGATACACACACACCCACACACAGAGATACACACACACACACACACAGAGATACACACACACAGAGATACACACACACCCACACACAGAGATACACACAAACAGAGATACACACACACAGAGATAGACACACACCCACACACAGAGATACACACAAACAGAGATACACACACACAGAGATACACACACACACAGATACTTTTTAAGATAAGCAGTGACTTTTGTGTGAGAATGTGCAAGTGTGTGTGCGTGTGTATCTGTGTGTGTGTTTGTGAGTGCCCACCGTCGGGCGGCAGCTGAGAGGAGAACTCAGCGGGCAGGGTGAGCAGGGCGTGGTCCTGCAGCATGGCCAACCACAGCCTGCTGAGGGCTGCCAGCTCAGGCTGCACCAGGGTGACCAGGCTGTCTGGGGGGAGCACCCCTGCCCCCTCGTCCTCCTCCTCCTCCTCCTCATCCTCCCCCCGTAGCCGCCGTGCCGGCATGCTCTCAGCCTCCTTCTTTATCTTCATGGCCACCACATACACCTGGGGGAGGCAGGTGATCAGGCATGAGGACTACAGTTTAGAGCAAAAGGGTTGAAAAGACTACATCTCCCACACATATACCTGAGGGACAAACGTGTTCAGTCGTGCTGTGCATGCGCTAGTTCTTCATAAACATGAAAGTAATTTTATGCCCTAAAAAAACAATAACAAATAAGAGGACTACAAATCAACAGTAAAAAGGTTGAAAAGACTACATCTCCCATCTGACCTCGGCCCAGGCTTTCAGCACTGCCAGCTTCTCCATGGTGGTGGCGCTCTCGCTGTACAGCTGGCTGGAGCCCTTCCCAGCCAGCACCTTGTCCAGAGACGACACCAGCAGGTTGTGGACACGGCGCAGGTCGTTCAGGTCACTGACCACACCACTGCCGATCCACGTGCTGCACACCTGCACACACACAGGTACACACACACGCATACAAACACAGGTGCACGTCAAGGTGACAGGTCTGTTGATCGTTTACGAGATGACCTCCTCCAGTAGCAAACATGTGCCCTGTTTCTACAGTTTATACATATAAACCTGTCTCTTGAAAGCCAGAGAAACCATAGGAGCTTCCTTCAGAGACAGAAACAGTTCACACACGCAGACAAAAACCATCAAGGACGAAATCCTGTGTTTCTCCTGGAAGGAACTTAATGAACTCGTGACCAAAGAGAGAGAAGAAAACCCCTCAGAGAGAGGGAAGAAAACAGAGAGGGAGGGAGAGCGAGCGGCTGAGAGACATAGACAAAGAGTGCTAAAAAGAGAGAGGGGTAACAGTGAGGAGTGATTGTGTTCCAGACAGGTATATTCACCGCCGCCCACGGGCTCCCATCCTCCACACGACTCACAGAGCAGCAGAGCAGCAGGAACACAGCGAGACTGACGGCTCTTCAGCAGGATGACTCACCCTGCGGAGCCAGGAGGGTTCTGCTGCTGCTGCTCTGCTGCTGCTCTGCTGCTGCTAGCAGGGCAGGACAGCACTATCCAGCCTCACACCACACCTACGACCAGGGCTGGTGCTGGTGTGTGGGGTGTGTGTGTGTGGGTGTGTGTGTGAAGGTGAGTGGGTGTGTGACGGGGGCGTACAAAGCCTCGTACCTGGCAGGCCTTGGCGGTGATGTCAGACGGTGTGTCCGGGGAAAACGCCGGTCTCAGAGCAGCGCCCACCTGTGAGTGTGGAAGATGGAGGGGGGAGGGGGGGGGGGGGGGGGGGGTCAGTGTCGAAGTCACGTGTGAGCTGTGATGAAGTCACGTGTGAACTGTGATGAAGTCACGTGTGAGCTGTGATGAAGTCACGTGTGAGCTGTGATGAACTCACGTTGGCCTGGTACTGCTCCAGGATCACGTGGCCCGGGAACTCGGGCTCCGGCACGGACGCAAACTTCTTGATGATGTCCTCCAGGGCCTGCAGGCCGGCCATGCGCAGCTGGCTGCTGTGGTCTGTGGCAGCCATGAAGGACATGCGGATCAGATCAGACAGGTGCAGCACCAGCAGGTCACCTGGGGGAGGAGGACGGAGAGGGGGGGCGGCGAGGGGGGCGGAGAGGGGGGCGGAGAGGGAGAGGGGTTTACATTACATGCACATTCATTTGTTTTTAGCAAACTGTAACAGGACCCAGTTGAGGTTCAGATGGAATGTGTTTAGTTGAGTTTAAACTTGCAACTGAAGTGAGAGTTGAAGCCTCATAATGGGGAGGTGTTGTTAGCTAAATCTGGACGATGAGTTCAAGATCATAACCTGACTCACAAACCAGGCCTGCTAAATGGTTGTGTTCTCAGAGTACCTTATATAAACACCAGGCTCTCTCCACTGCCAGGGAGGATGAAACATCAACGCTCAGCTTAGTTATCTATAGCCTGTTCCCCTGGTTTAAATACAGCTCCTTCAAACAAAGCTTCTTCACAACCACTCACTGTTCACACATCAGAGTCTGTCTCAATACCAGGAGAGAGAGAGGTGGGGAGAGAGAGAGAGGGAGGGAGAGAAAGAGAGAGAGGTGGAGAGAGAGAGAGAGAGAGGTGGAGAGAGAGAGAGAGAGAGGTGGAGAGAGAGAGAGAGAGAGAGAGAGTGGAGAGAGAGAGAGAGAGAGAGGTGGAGAGAGGTGGAGAGAGAGAGAGAGAGAGAGGGAGAGAGAGAGAGAGAGAGAGAGAGAGAGAGAGAGAGAGAGAGAGAGAGAGAGAGAGAGAGAGAGAGAGAGAGAGAGAGAGAGAGAGAGAGAGAGAGAGAGAGAGAGAGAGAGAGAGAGAGAGAGAGAGAGAGAGAGAGAGAGAGAGAGAATGCCAAATGGCTGAAAAGACTTTCCACCCTGCAGCTCTAGCTGTCTGAGAGGGCTCTCTACCTTTGGGGTCCTTGGCCTTGGCAGCACGGGCAGCAGCCAGGTCAAAGTGGTTCTTGGGATCGTTTTCACACAGCAGGATGATGCGACACAAACAGTCGGCTGCAAACACCCGCGTCACCCAGCGGGGCGCCACCGACGGCTTGGCCTTGTCCTCCTCGCCCAGGGACGTGAACATGATGTCATCGTCCATCTCATCCTTCTTCTCAGAGTCCTCCTCGTCCTTCCCGCGGTCCAGAGGGACCACAGCGCCTCCTACCTCTACACAGGGGGGGCACAGCGACACACAGTAAACACCTGGGACTCACACCATGCACCAACTCCACCAAAAGCTAATTCCTCGTACGTGTAAACTTACTTGGCAATGAACCAGACTCTGACTCAGAGAACACGGCTATACAAAATACATCTGATCAAAACGTTGGCGATACAAGTGATGTCGCTGCCTGTCAGGGTCACATGACTGGTCACATGACTCACCCGTGGTGGCAGCCAGGACGTCCTTACAGAGCTTCAGCCAATGGGAGAGCTTCTCCACCGCCAGGGAGGACAGCATGTGACCCAGGGTGTCGTGGATGTCGGAGCACAGCTTCCTGTCTGTCTCTCGGTCCAGCATGCCGAACAGGACGCCCTCCAGACCAGTCTCTGTGATGTTCAGCTCTGCACCAGCGAGCACAGGACACAAGCAGCGTCACAACAAGCACAGCACCTCAGATCATTCAGACAGAGTCGTGAGTTTGCTGTGGTGACACTTGCAATGTTTCTACATGTTAGGGTTAGACACAGTCAGGACAGTAACAGTCCCAGGTCAGGGTTAGACCCAGTCAGGACAGTACCAGTCCCAGGTCAGGGTTAGACCCAGTCAGGACAGTACCAGACCCAGGTCAGGGTTAGACCCAGTCAGGACAGTACCAGTCCCAGGTCAGGGTTAGACCCAGTCAGGACAGTACCAGACCCAGGTCAGGGTTAGACCCAGTCAGGACAGTACCAGTCCCAGGTCAGGGTTAGACCCAGTCAGGACAGTACCAGACCCAGGTCAGGGTTAGACCCAGTCAGGACAGTACCAGTCCCAGGTCAGGGTTAGACCCAGTCAGGACAGTACCAGACCCAGGGGGGCTACTCACTGAGGGGGCTGCTGCCCTTGGGGTCCCCTGCCTTCCTGGCCAGGCTCATGGCGTACTCACACACCTCCGGAGCCTCTCTCTGGGCCAGCTGCCTCAGACAGGCCACCGCAGCACGCCGCAGCAGCAGGTGAGAGCTGCACAGGTGCACCTGACGCACACACACACATCACTAACCCTAACTATAAACCCCTAAAACCCTCTGAAAAAGCATAAAGTTATGGAACACAGCTAGTTAAACAAGCTCCCACACACACACAGCCTTACACAGAGGCAGGGCACCAGGCTGGACAGGTTGACGTGGCGGGGGGCGAACATGTGCAGCTGCTGCAGACAGGAGATGGCAGCTGCTTGCACCAGGGAGTCTGAGTGATCCTGCATGATGGCACAGCCCACCAGACAGGACGAGCGGATAGTAGAGATGGTGGCTCCGTTACCTAGTCACACACACACACACACACACACACAGATCAGTGTTTCCCACACATAGACTAATTTGTGGCGGTGCGCCACAGAATCAACACCGGCCGCCACACATTGCGTTTCGTAAACATTTTTTTTTATCGCTATTTAGGTAAAAACACGCAGCGTATTCGTTCAGCTGCATTTCCTTTCCCTGCTCTCCCTCCGTCTCTTTCACGCACGCGTCTTTCTCACATACACACACAGTCACTACGTCAGCACACGTTAGCAACGATGCATACGCCGTTCTAGTGAGACCGACAGCTACATCAGCGAGCCTTCAGCATTAGTGCCGTAGCTAAAGGTCTAGGAAAGTTGAGGCTACTTTTCGCTAGGTACCGACGGACATGTCTTAATCGAAGGTTCCCCTTCGTTGTTTTGGTGAGAAGTTTCAAGAGCTAGCTACTTACCCGGCGTCATGGAGCCGACCAGTTAAATAGTTATTTAGCACCCTGTATGCAGCGTCGCTACCTGCATATGCAGAAATTATTTGTTTGTTGTTGTTGATTGATTTTGTGAATTATTTCGACCCCCCCCCCCCGGTCTGACATGAAACAACACCCCCCCCCCCCCCCCCCCCCCCCCCCCGCCACATATAGCTTTCTAATCTGTGGGAAACACTGCAGATGATATAACTTCCTGCTCAGTCTGTCACAAACGGCCCCAGATCTCGTCTCAGAACAAGCAGGAACCTTCCACTGCCCCCTGCTGGCAGGACAGAGGAACAGCAGGTAGAGTTACCCTGCAGCTCGGGGCCCACGGTGGTGATGAGGGCCCCCAGGCAGCGGCCCAGGCACTGGTGCACCTCGGTGTGGGAGGGGGGCACGCTGAGGAGCAGGGTGAGCACCAGGGACAGAGTGGGCTCTACGTAGCCCCGGTACATGGGCCCACTGGAGTCCACGATCAGAGCCAGCGAGTGCAGAGCCCAAGTCTGCAGACACAGGAAGGGGGACGGTCACAGGCTGGACACGAGGGAGGGCTTGGGTCGACCGTGAAACACAGCTGTGAACTCTGAAACAGTTCTGAGTGGGGATATACTATATATATGTAGAGAGATAGAGAGAGACAGAGAGAGAGTAGAGGTAAAGAGAGAGAAAGACAGAGAGATAAAGAGACAGAGAGAGACAGAGAGAGAGACAGAGAGAGAGAGAGAGAGAGAGAGAGAGAGAGAGAGAGAGAGAGAGAGAGAGAGAGAGAGAGAGAGAGAGAGAGAGAGACAGAAAGAAAGACAGAAAGACAGTAGAGGCAAAGAGAGAGAAAGACAGAGAGATAAAGAGACAGAGAGAGACAGAGAGAGACAGAGAGAGAGAGAGAGAGAGAGAGAGAGAGAGAGAGAGAGAGAGAGAGAGAGAGAGAGAGTGAGAGAGCGAGATAAAGAGACTGACAGACAGAGACAGAGAGATATAAAGAGAGAGAGAGAGACAGAGAGACAGAGTGGTGTGTGGTCCTCACCTGGACCTCATGGGAGCTGCCGTCCTGGGCCAGGGCCAGCAGGATGCTCACGCTGGTCTTCAGGTGCTGCCCTGAGCCGATCCCGCCCACGTAACGATGCAGGCAGCCTAGTGCCAGGGAGTGACCTGTCCTGGACACCACGTCACGAGCCGACTTCAGCCTGCGCACACACACACACACACACACACACACAGACACACACACAAGAAGGGATTAAGATGGAGAACACACTCCAGAACACTCTTATCCATCTCCTAACAAAACACCAAACATCCTTTCATCCCAGTTCAGATGATAGTGGGAGAAGAGCTCAGTGGTTAGAGCACTCGACCACAGATCAAGAGGCCTCCGGTTCAGATCCCACCCCGCCGCTAGATGACCACAGTCCACTACATCCCAGCAGCGTGGAGCAGGGGCGTGGTGCGTACTTGTCGAAGCTGTACTGAGCCATCCTGGCGATGAAGGTGGCCTCTCCCACCACCTGGGCCATCCTGCCCAGGGCCTCCCCGGCCGCACAGCGCAGGATGGGGTTGGGGTTGTCCAGAGCCCCCATCACCAGGGCCAACGCAGACTTCCTCACCTCCTCAGGACCCAGCGTGCTCTTGTTCTCTGCCAGACCCTGCACACAGGCACACCACATGTTACTCATCCACAGTGTGACGCATACACAGCACCCCCTTTCTGTCTGCGAGCCCCAGGTTCTCTCTCATCAACAGAGGGCTTCACAGCCACCAAGCGATTGGATCTATTCATCTCAAGAAATCTTAAAAGTTGTAATGGTTTCGTGGAAGCGATGTACAAGCAGGGCTTGTGAATATCAGGTTAAGGGAATGAGGCTGCTTGGCGCTGAGATCCAGAACAGGAAGTTCCTCACCTTCAGAGCACTCAGAACAGGAAGTTCCTCACCTTCAGAGCACTCAGAACAGGAAGTTCCTCACCTTCAGAGCACTCAGAACCGCAGTGAAGATGTTCAGCTGGACCGCCTGCTGGCGAACACCCTTGGCCTGCTTTATACACTCTGCAAAGTGGTCCAGCATCTGCAGCCTGACTCACACACACACACACCAGATGAATCACTGCAGGCCAGATCATCCCTCTCCTCCCCCGCTAACAGCCAGGTGTGACCCCCCCCCGGCAGCAGCAGCATCACCTGTGCTTGAAGGAGACGTGAGGGAACACCACGCCAAACAGGGCGACAGAGGCGTCGATGACAGACACGCCCAGGGGGAGGGGCCCGGGGATGACCTCGCCCACGGGGACTCTCAGGTAGATGGAGGAGGGGTCGTGCTCCAGGGCCCCGCTGCCTGACGCGCTGTTGGGCTGTAGCTACGCAGGAACCATGGCAACACAAATGACACCAACGCCTCCCATGAGGACACTGTGGAAAACAGCTGTGTGTTCTTTCTACGCCGTGCGGAGAACGGTAACAACAGTGATTCGTGGAGACTTTATAAACATGGATTCCACCCCTGGCTGTGTGGATGTACAGGGTTAGCTGTGCCCTGGCTGTGTGGATGTAAAGGTCTGAAAGACTGACTTGGGACAGTGTTTGTCTGGCAGAGGCTGTGAGGCAGAAGCTACCTTCTCCTTCCCCCTCCCCCTCTCCCTCCCTCCCCCTCTCTCACTCCAGACTCTACCTGATCCTCGATGCACTTGTGGTCGGTCTCCTGCAGCCAGGAGCCCATGAGGACACTGTCGTCGTAGTGACAGAGTGAACGCAGCAGGGAGGTGGTGGTGTTGGCAGAGTTGTCTGTCAGGGTGAACTCAGCCACCAGCTCCCTCAGGAGAGCGTTGAAGCTGCCTGCACAGCAGGAGAGAGAACAGCAGACACTTCAACACCCCACACCACCTTCCACCCCAGCCTGGTGGGGCAGCCTGGTGGAGCAGCAGTACTGATAAGATGTCCTGACTCATACTGGACCTTCGTATGTCTTGGGGGGCAGGAGAGCCAGGATGTCGTACAGCCTCAGTCTGACCATGGCAGCGCTGGCCTTCAGGTGAGCTCCATGGACCTTGATGACGGCAGGGACACTGGGGGAGACAGAGCAGCACTCAGACACACCCTCACTGGGGGAGACAGAGCAGCACTCAGACACCCTCACTGGGGGAGACAGAGCAGCACTCAGACACACCCCTCACTGGGGGAGACAGAGCAGCACTCAGACACACCCTCACTGGGGGAGACAGAGCAGCACTCAGACACACCCTCACTGGGGGAGACAGAGCAGCACTCAGACACCCTCACTGGGGGAGACAGAGCAGCACTCAGACACACCCTCACTGGGGGAGACAGAGCAGCACTCAGACACAACCTCACTGGGGGAGACAGAGCAGCACTCAGACACCCTCACTGGGGAAGATAGAGCAGCACTCAGACACCCTCACTGGGGGAGACAGAGCAGCACTCAGACACACTCACTGGGGGAGACAGAGCAGCACTCAGACACCCTCACTGGGGGAGACAGAGCAGCACTCAGACACCCTCACTGGGGGAGACAGAGCAGCACTCAGACACCCTCACGTCCCTACACATCCTCCAGCACCAGCAGCTCTGGTGCACCTGATGGGCGCGGTCATGGCAACTCACTGTGACATCATGGTCACGGCAACTCACTGTGACATCATGGTCACGGCAACTCACTGTGACATCATGGTCACGGCAACTCACTGTGACATCATGGTCACGGCAACTCACTGTGACATCATGGTCATGGCAACTCACTGTGACATCATGGTCATGGCAACTCACTGTGACATCATGGTCATGGCAACTCACTGTGACATCATGGTCATGGCAACTCACTGTGACATCATGGTCATGGCACACTCTACAGGGGTCATCAGCCGGCGGATCACATCCTCTGTCAGCAGCTCTGGACAGTGGGCCACGAAGCTCCGCATGGCTGGGGGGGGGGGGGGGGGGCATTAGCACTAGCACAACACAACAACACCTGTGTGTATGTGGAATAATGTGTTTGATGTGGGTGTGAGTGTAACAGTGTGTGTGTGTGTGTGTGTGTGTGGTGTGAGAGAGAGAGTGTGTGTCCTCACCACAGAGGGCTCCAGCCCGGCCCTCCAGGGTGACCTGCCAGGAGAAGGGGTCTCCTCTTGCCTTCTCTGCCTCCAGCTCCTTCTGGGAGCGCGGGAACACGTTCCTCCACAGCAGCAGCATCTTGGGCAGGTGGTAGCGCACCAGAGAGGGCCCTGCAGCATCACAACACCCCCATCACATCACCCCATCACATCACCCCATCACAACACCCCATCACAACACCCCCATCACAACACCCCCATCACATCACCCCCCATCACAACACCCCATCACAACACCCCCATCACAACACCCCATCACAACACCCCCATCACATCACCCCATCACAACACCCCATCACAACACCCCCATCACAACACCCCATCACAACACCCCCATCACATCACCCCATCACAACACCCCCCATCACAACACCCCCCATCACAACACACCCCATCACAACACACCCCATCACAACACCCCATCACACCACCCCATCACAACACCCCCATCACAACACCCCATCACAACACCCCCCATCACAACACACCCCATCACAACACCCCATCACATCACCCCATCACAACACCCCCCATCACAACACCCCCATCACAACACCCCCATCACAACACCCCCCATCACACCACCCCATCACAACACCCCCATCACAACACCCCATCACAACACCCCATCACAACACCCCCCATCACAACACCCCCCATCACAACACCCCCATCACAACACCCCCCATCACAACACCTCCCATCACAACACCCCCCATCACAACACCCCCATCACAACACCCCCATCACAACACCCCCATCACAACACCCCCCATCACAACACCCCCATCACAACACCCCCATCACACCAAGGCAGCCACTATCTCCCCCCCCCCCCCTGGGTTAAGACATCCAAGGCCTCACCCAGGGTCATCAGGGCCCCCAGCAGCAGCCAGCCAGCCTGGGTGCGCTGCAGGGACAGACGGCTGTTCTGGGCGGCAGTGCGGAGCAGATCCTCAGCTATGCTCACCACCAGCTACAGGAAACACAGAACAGCTCAGAACAACTTTACTCAAACTTAAACAGGCTGTAAGACGAAGCTGTAAAGTAGGTTTACAGGGGGAAGATGAAGCTGTTGAAAAAATAACATTTACAAACAGGAATATCTGACGATTTCCCAGGGGGAATCAGGACCGTAAAAGGCACAGGACCACAGCTAACCCAGGACATGCCCAGAGCACGGTGGACGTGCAGGGTCACCCACCTTGCCCTTGGAGTGTGGGATGCCCAGGGGGCACTGATGCACCCCCCCCAGCAGGGCGGCCAGGGCCAAGCTGTACCCGCTCACGGCCTCAGGGGAGCTCTTCAGGTTGTTGATGCGCTCGGCGCAGCGCTCCAGCAGCGGGGTCAGCTGATAGGGCAGCGCCACGGCAACGCAGCGCAGACACCAGGCGGCGGCCAGCCGGGCTGCCATGCTGGGGTGCAGCAGCACCGAGGTCACCGTCTCCAACAGGCCTGCCCAGGACACATGTGGGATTAGGATGCTGGGGGCGGACTGTATGTGTGTGGGGGTCCTACTGATCGAGGGCTCCTGTTTGTGTTTGTGTGTGTGTTTCCCACCGATAGAGGGCTCCTGGATCAGGTGTGTGTGGTGTGTGTGTGTGTGTGTGTGGTGTGTGTGTGTCTTACTGCCAGAGGGCTCCTGGATCAGGGGGGAGGCTGTGTGTGTGTGTGTGTGTGTGTGTGGTGTGTGTGTGTGTCTTACCGACAGAGGGCTCCTGGATCAGGGGGGAGGCTGTGTGTGTGTGGTGTGTGTGGTGTGTGTGGTGTGTGTGTGTGTCTTACCGACAGAGGGCTCCTGGATCAGGGGTGAGGCCGTAGCGCTGAGGCTCTGGACGAGGCTGCCCAGCTCTTTGAGGGCACAGACCATGACGTGCTGACTGGCCGAAACATCAGCTGCCCCAGCCTTACTCTCTCCACTGGTGTCACTCACTACTGCCTCTGAGGGAGGGAGGCAGGGAGGCAGGGAGGCAGGGAAGGAGGCTCAATATGACTAATCATCAGTCAACTAAAGTCTTTAATACATTTTAAAGATAAAGAAAAAAAACTGTAGCACATTGGGGTTCAAGTAATTTATTGGCAAATGCCTATTAAAAGACTGTAATTAGGAGCTCTAAAGCCGAAGTTTTAGGGTTGAGCAAGAACATTATAAGCTTAAATTTTGGAACCATACCTTCAAATGTTTTCAAATCCCTGTTAAAGAATGACCAGATAACCTAAATCTGACCCCAATGTGCCATCCCCTTGTGCTGACACAGCAGTGACCCTTTCACAAGGCCCCCGTCATCTCTGAGCCTAGTGAACCACACACTGCCCAGCCTAGTGAACCACACACTACCCAGCCTAGTGAACCACACACTACCCAGCCTAGTGAACCACACACTACCCAGCCTAGTGAACCACACACTGCCCAGCCTAGTGAACCACACACTGCCCAGCCTAGTGAACCACACACTGCCCAGCCTAGTGAACCACACACTGCCCAGCCTAGTGAACCACACACTGCCCAGCCTAGTGAACCACACACTGCCCAGCCTAGTGAACCACACACTGCCCAGCCTAGTGAACCACACACTGCCCAGCCTAGTGAACCACACACTGCCCAGCCTAGTGAACCACACACTGCCCAGCCTAGTGAACCACACACTGCCCAGCCTAGTGAACCACAGACTGCCCAGCCTAGCAGCCGAGCTCTGAGGATTGCCTCCCAACAGGACGTGAAAACACGTCTGCATCTGAACCGAACTTTAGCATCTCTGATTTTAATCGATCAAAGTTGAACTAGTGTTCTCAGGTTTTTGAGGGTGCGATGGTCAGTCATCATCCAGACTGAATCCTGAGAGCTCAGCTGCTTGTTTTACAGGAGAGATAGAGAGAGGTAGAGAGACATAGAAGGTAGCTTAGACCCACATACTTCAGTTTAGAGGTTTCAAAGCAAATCACAGAGTAAGAATCATCAGAAACAAAAATAAAAATGTTTTTAAGATTTTGAAAATAATCCAAGGGGACTGATGAAAGTGAGGTAGACTTGAGGAATATGCCGGAATATATTTTAATAACTTAATAAAAATGGCTTGCTTCTTCTGAGTGTGAGGAAGGTCAGTTAAAGGCAGGGTAGGCGTCCAAAGCACGCACAACATGACATCAACTGGCAGAAAGTCAGGATGCAGTAGCTAAAGCATGGCGTGTCTGTGAATACTATTTGAAGTGCACTGTGATGCACGACTACTCTGCCAAAAATAGGAAGAAAACAGATCTAGGTGAAAGACAAGAAGCTCTGGAGAACAAGCCAGGGGAACCCAGTTCACACGACAGAAGCAAACCAAATAATTTAAAGATTATTTTTAAAAAAAAGTATTAATCAAGATGTAAAGAAAAACGAGATTTAAAACAGAATAAAGGACGAGTACTTACTCTGTAATGCTCTGAACCGTGATACTTCCCCCCCATCTAGCTCCTTACCCACAGCCCTCATCTGTTTGCTGATAGCCTGGCAGATCTCCTTGCCAGCAGCGATCTGGGCCTTCTCCCCCATGAGTCCGCCCAGCGTGGCGCGCAGCATGAAGGAGACGCAGCGCCGGGAGTACACCGCCTCCACGTGCGTCTGTGTGGCCCGCGGGTGGGACACCAGGTCCAGGACGTGGGACAGGAAGGTGGCAAAGTTACGCTCTAGCCACTGCCCGCCCAGCGAGGTCACAAACACCACGTAGGCCTGGGGGGAGAGAGGGGGGAGAGGGAGGGGACATCTGTGAGGTTCACTGACTCTTTATCACTGCCCGGAGGAGGGGAGGGGGAAGGGGGGGAGGAGGATCTCTCACCTGAGTGACTCCCACCCGCACCTCCCTGCTGACAGAGCCGCCCCCCTTCAGCATCTCTCCCCCGCTCTTCAGGAAGCCCGAGCCCCCGCGCAGGAAGCCGGTGGCCAGCAGCTCCAGCACCTCCTCCAGAGAGGCTCGCTTCACGTTCTGACGCATCACTGCAGGAACCACACTCACAACCTCAACCACTGGACCGCTTGACTCTGGCACAATTATACCTGGCTGAATGAGCCTTCAAATAACACATGGTTGAAACTCACAAAATAAGTTTCTAAAAGGTTCTAAATTCTGAAAAAAGTTCCTGAAAAAAAGTTTCTAAAGGTTTAAAAAAAATATTTTCCCCAAAAAGTTTTGAAAAATAAATAAAAAATTGAAATGTTGCAATTATAGTATTCCTGTCGAACGTGTCTTTTTGTATTAATGTATTAACACGATGTGAGGTCCAGTTCCCAGCGTGACACAAAAACAGGTAGTAGTATCACCAGACACTGTGGCCCCTCTCACCTGCTGCTTGCTTGGGCATCAGGGCTGTGGCCATAACAGAGCCCAGCAGCTTGGACACGGCCACACGCACCCCGTAGTTGGAGCCCTCCAGGGCCTTGAAGCAGAGCGTGGCTACGTTCTCCAGCTCAGTGGTGCGCATGAACACGGCCTCATTCTGCAGCTCCAGCAGACACTGAGAGACACAAACAGACTCCATAAATAACAACAGTCATCGTGCAGTAATTTGTTTTCAAGGTTGTTGGGTTTTTTCATCGAGAGACAGAGAGGGGGGGGGGAGGGCAACCGTAACTGATGCAGCTAGTCCCACCCTGTCACGTACCTTAGCGACAGCACAGCGCACGGCCATGGACCTGTCTGTGAGGAGGGAGCGGGCGTTCTTGTAGATGTCTCTGTGACAGGAGGCTGCAGCCCCTCCCAGCCCATTCAGCACCTTCTGAAGGCTAATGAGGATTTCACCCCTGCCCTGAGACTACAGAGAGAGACAGAGAGAGACAGAGAGAGAGAGAGAGAGAGAGAGAGAGAGAGAGAGAGAGAGAGAGAGAGAGAGAGAGAGAGATTAAGAGAGAGAGACAGAGAGATTAAGAGAGAGAGACAGAGAGAGAGGGTGAAGAGAGAGTGAAGGACAGTGAAAGGAGAATAGTAACTGAGAAGGTACACTCTTTCTCCTGGCATCTTCTCTCCTCAACAAGACAACATGTGTCATTCCACACAGATTCCTAACTTCTATTGTTGACGATGACATGAGCTAATGTTGTGGAAGTTCAACCTGAGAAGGGCCCATACCTCTGCACTCTTTAACGCCTTCAGGAGATTGTTAATGGTGTCTGGAAAGGAGCTTCCCAGCATTCGACCCATCTTCTCATAGAAGGCCCCAACACAGGCCACTGCAGCACTGCAGAGCCAGAGTCACCACAGGGGGGATGGAAACAACAAATACATGTCAGACTTCCAACAAACAAGTTCGATTTTAAAAAGACATCATCCCTAGCACGTGAACTTAAACATTTTACGACAAATGGTGCTGGTAGATACGACAAGGAGATCCTGCACATAAGCAGTTGGATGACGGGTAGTGAAATTGTGTGTCTATATGAAACTCAGAACTTGCAAAGGTCAGTAACTCACAGTTTAGTGGGCAAGTAGGCAGGAGTGTCATCCTTGCTTTTGATGATGTCATTACATTTGTCCAGTGTTTGGAAGACAGTGAAGGTGTCACCGATGCTGTAGAGGGTTGCTAGGTTTTTGGCCAGCAGTTTCCTCGTTGGGGGTCCAGGCGCGCTGCTGATCAATCCTGTCAACTGCTCCACGAGCTTTTTCTGTTTCTCTTTCACGTCAACCTACCAGAAACAAATCGTCCAAGGCATTTCAAGACTACTGTTGATCTAAAGTGTTTGAAGAACAGCATCAACAAACAAATACAGCATTTTGTATGCGAACGGGGATTGTAAAATTACCTTATTTGCTGCAACAAGAACCTTATCCAGGAAGCGGAGCCATTCGAAGATGAACACGGGGCGTTTCGCCTCTGTGATCTGAGCAAGGGCATCTTCATTGAGGAGGAGACTATGGGCTAACTCCATGGCAGGAACTCCAGAAACAGCGTCACGGTTCCTCTAGCGTCACAGCCGCACCTTTGAAAAGAAACCGTGGCATCTTTGGGGATCTGTATTGTTTTACAAACACATCCTTCTACATAATGTAGCTAACGAAGCTAACTAATGTTGCTAACGTTTGCTGACTGTCGAGTCGACTGGAGCTAGCTACCAAACGAGGCAACACAACAGCTTGACTAAGTAAAATAGGCAAACATTGAGAATGTATCAGCAAGCAATCAACCATTAAATACTTTTAACTGCCTACCATTAGCACCAATGACAATGCTGAGTACCCAAGTGACAGTGACACAGACCAACTGCAGTCAGTCAAGAGAAAGCAGATACTACTGTACGAGCTAGCTAGGATAGCTCTGTTTTGATACCTGTCCAACTTTGTTGTTTAGCACTGCTAGCCCCAAATACGCAAATGTTGTCCGATACTAATACAGTCAACCATCTAAAACGTATTACAAACACTTTGAAGAAAACAGGCAAACAATAAAAAAACGAAATGTCATATTGTAGTGTACTGTCTCTCCAACCTGTATGAATGACGAAAATGACAACACTTCCGTAATTGGGGTGTAGCAAGAAAGGTCTTCCGATGAGAATTCTACTGGAAACAGTATTTCATAAGATTTACAACATCTTAGACAAATTGTCGACTCTAAATATAAATATTCATACTTAACAGTCATAATTATTTATTTATTGTTCTTTTTTCGCTAAAAAAGCAGTATGTATTATCCCAAGGAAATAAGTCAAGTACTAACTGAATTACTCAAGTTTCTACCCAGATTCACGTTTCAACGTACCAAACAGCCGTCATAACCGGCACAACCATAATAACAGAGACAATTCTCTGATAATAATTTAAGTTTATTTTCGGTTATATATTTGTTGTCTAACACATAAGCAAGGTCCGTCATGTCTGATGAAGAAGAGGATTATATGTCAGATGCGTTTCTTAGTAAAATGTGAGTATTTCAGTCTCGACATGTTATCTAAAATTGAGTGGAAGGTTCATTCAGACGTATATTTTGCTGCATAATAACGTAACAGATTTGTACGTTCAAAACATTTTCATATATTTTTTGTTGTCTATCCTACAGACAAGATGTGAAGCCTGGAATCCCGATGGCAAAAAGAGTGAAAGAGGCCATGAAGAAAGAGATACAGCACACGAAAAAGAACGTTGAGAACCGCCAGAAGACCATCAAGCAGCTGGAACAGGAGAGTCGAGAATCAGTACTTCAAAACACCCTCGGCAATGAAAACAAGGGATTTGCTCTTCTGCAGAAGATGGGCTACAAAGCTGGACAGGGTCTTGGAAAGCAGGGTCAGTTCTAAATGGTTCCCCTGTTCTACCGTTTGATTCAAATCCACCTTGTATTTTTGCTTGGTCTTTAATTTAATTTCTTCTGCAGGGGCGGGGAGAGTTGAACCCATCCCACTGAACATAAAAATGGGTGAGTAATAAAATAGTTTGGCTAAATTTGTACTAATGCTCAAATGTTTCCTCTGTCGATAAGATTTCCTGTTCGAATCAAACAGGAAGCGGACTGTAGGAGAGCCTACAAAACCTTGTGTGGAACTGCAGAGAGCAAGACAAGCTTGTATATTATAGTATCTTTCTTTCACACCCCCTAGGTAGAGAAGGCATTGGGATGGAGGAGGTCAAGAAGAGGAAAGCTGAAGAGGAACTTCAGCACTATCATCAGAAAGTGAGGGCCAAACAACAAAATGAGAAACAATCCATGGAAGACTATAGGTAAACACTACAGTGATGCTGTTCAGTTAGTACGAAGGATGCATCATGTCTTATACGGGAAATCTTTTGAAAGGGGGGATGGTTAGAGCATTCGACTGCAGATCACAAGGTTGCAGGTTCAAATCCACCCCTCCTTCCAGTCTGTCACCTAGGATATAAGCGTCTGCTAAATTAATACCTTATTATTATTACTATTAAAAGGCAAGTCATTTGAATTGTATACAGCATAGTGTATATGTGAATGCTAATGTTGTGATCTGTTTCCAGGGTAAGGGTGAGGTCAGAGAGAGAAGAGAGGAAGATTGAAGCGGACCTCAGGAGGAGTCAGCGGGCGTGCGAGCAACTTGACAATCAGAAGGTTCGACACGTTCAGTCAGACAAGTGTGGAAACACCATCGTACATTTAGTCATTTAGCAGACGCTCTTATCCAGAGCGACTTACAGTAAGTACTGGGACATTCCCTCCGAGGCAAGTAGAGTGAAGTGCCTTGCCCAAGGACACAACTAGCCCGACTCCCTAACCGCTCAGCCATCTGACCCCCCTCAACACATTCAATCAGAGAAGTGTGGTAATCAAATCAAACTACCAGATGCCCTTGAGTCACTGTATAAGATTTCATGCGGTACTGAGCATCTTTCAAGATTGTGTCTCATTTGACTTTTTAGAGTGTCACTGTTCCCAGAGAAGACTGGTATTGGCCTAAAGTGGACCTCGAAGAGGAGAAAAATGAAGAAGAAGAAGAAGAGGAGGAGGAGGAGGAGGAGAAGGAGGAGGAAGTGGAAGATGCAGTAGAGTTGACAGTAAACACTTTTAAATCATTGTGTGCATTTTGGTTCCAAGATTTTAATAAATTACAAATACAAACAGCCCATCTGTTTCACCTTAAACAGCCTTTTGAAACACCCCACTGGATAAGAGCCTAACTGAATATGATAATATTTAGGACAGGTGTAGTATCACCCCTAGAATTGATACAACACTACAATGTCATATTAATACAGTATATTGTCTTTGTCTAGTCCATGGACAAGCTACAGATTCTGACGTCGTATCTGAGGGGGGTACATTTTTACTGCATATGGTGTGGGACCACCTATAATGGTAAGCACGATAAACACATGTAGCTCCATGGATCTTTGTCCTCATCGTTGCTTTCGACCCTAATTTAATGTTCCTATTGTGCGTTACAGATGAAGACGATCTGTGTTCAAACTGCCCAGGGGACACAGCAGCAGACCATGACTGACGTCCATCTCTTTCTGAACTTGTACATTGGAGAAAGTTTGACTGTGTGACTATACTGATCAATGTTGTTTTTGAGGATCCTTCATTTTTGATAATGCTGGAACCACTTCAGTTTTTCGATGTTTTGTTGTATATAAGACTCTTCCGTTGTAAGAACATTTTTAAAACAAGTATTAAAGTGAGATTACATCTCAGCAACCTGCTTGAATATAGCCTGTTGTTGGAAGTGGTCATGTTGTTGTAGTGACCTCCGGAGCTGTGAACAGACTGATGGGGCCGTCTCCCTCGCATGGCATTGCTGACCTCTTCTTGTGATTCTCTACTTCCTGTGGGGCTGCACCAAATTTGTAGTGTTTGATGATGGGCTCTTAAATTTGTAGTCTTCTTGAAACATTTTGCAGGGAGGATGTGATGAAGGGAAGGGCCAGAGGGAAGTACTAATGAGGCTTGACTTGAAGAGGAATTCAACATACATTTATACATCCAGATATGAGGACTGTTGTTAGCAGCTTATTCAGGGAAGTCAGTATCACACTGTTATAAAAGTCAGCGGTTTAGGCCTACAGAAAATGAAAAAAACATTTAAGACTGAATCATAAATATGAATCATAATCACATAATAATAATCGCGCTTGCGCCTCTGACCACTTTCCATAGAAATTAACGGGGGCGCCATCTTTAAAAAGCTCCTCTGCTTGGTCTAGTTATACGAGTCTATGCAGGGCCATAGGATGTATGGTTACAGCTGACATCATAGACACAATAAAGAGTTGACGCCGCATCAACCGCTCCTGCGTACTGGCGCTGATGAGCCATGGGGCCGACATGGTTACATTTGGGGAAATCGAAAGTTAAAGCGCTTTCAGTTTCGGGAAGAAAAAACTTCGCACAGGCCTACTGGTCTTACAGTTAAAACATGGAATGGACCTGCTATTTCCGTATTCAAACCTAGCCAGTCATATCAATGTTTTGCGAGGGAGGATACGCGAGAGTATGAACTTTCGTTGCATTAATTTGAAGTAATCCAAAACGAAATTAAAGAATGGACACACTGACAGCTGTTGTAAGGGGCGTTATCAGAACGCGACGCTGAAACAGATTCACCGATTGTTAAATTATGGAGTCTAAGAATTACATTGCCCAACTGAATGAGTATACACAGCGCACGCGTTCAGAACTTAAGTATGAAGACGTAGGTGCAGAGGGTCCGGATCATATTAAAAGGTATGTTGATTCTGTTGTACGAACAACTGTACGTAAGACGTAGCCTATACTGTAGAATACCGGATATCTTCAAGATGTATGTGATATCTATTGATAATCGCTTTATCTATTCATTCATCAGGTTCACCGTCAGGGCAGTTGTAGACAAGAACATATATCCCAATGGGACAGGGAGAAACAAAAAGGAAGCAAAACAGAATGCTGCAAAAAACGCATTGGATGGGCTGGACACTGAGTCGAACGATACAGTAAGATGCTCAGTGCCATCCTAGTGGTAGACTGTATGTCATGGGCATTGCCCAATGCTTATATAAGGGTTTATCAATTCTGGTCCTCGAGGGCCGCTGTCCTGCATGTTATAGATGTTTCCCTAGGCCGCTGTCCTCCAGGGCCGCTGTCTGACCCTGGCTTATATTATAAACCTGGCCTCGACTTTCATTGTGTAACAAAGAAATGTGTCTTCCCTAGAACGTTTCACTTAGGGGCTCGCCCTCGCCTCTCGTCCAAGTGATTAATGCTGCCAACTTCACATGCTGGCTCAATGAATATGGACAGAAAAACAGGATCTCTGTCAAGTACTCTGAATCCGCAAGGGTGGCGGAAAACAATCACATGCAGTAAGTCTTCAAACGCTTCAGAGTGATTCTAGAACCAGTGTTGAACCAGTGTTAAAAAGGACTAAATATAATCCTTTTGTGATTTCCTGTAGATGCTGTTGCTGCGTGGTGGTTGGTGATAAAGAGTGCCCAACGGCGTTTGGGAACACGAAGAAGGAAGCGAAGGAGGAGGCAGCCAAGCTTGTCTATGAGATGATAAACAATAATCACACCACAGGGGTAAGGTGTTAAACTACGTTTCACTCAGTATTGTTTTCAAATGTGGGGGGACAGACTGAGGATGCAGCCGTTAAATTTGATTTTTTAAATGAAAAGTAGGGGTGAAATATTTATGGTTTTCAAAATGTTCGTTTAAATACGCCCCTGGCTTAATTTCCCTCCAAACATGAGAAAAATGCCAAAGCAGTACACTAAATAGTTTGCTGCTTTATATACATTTCAGGATATACAAATACTGTACACTAATATCTGTATAAATGCAACTAGCTCTACATCGGTCTAGTAAGTGACAAAACTTTTGACTCAGACTGTAGAAGAAAACAGCAAGGCTAACCCATCACCACAAAACAAGGACTGGAGCCAAGAAACGCGGTCCACAAGGTCAGTCACAACAATGTCCCTTGTTTTTAAGTTGTTGTTTTTTACTTAATGCTTGCCATCTAAGCCATATTGTTTTCAAATGTAATGATCTTTACAACATTACTAACAATATACCATTGGTGGGGATTTTTTTGTGTTCAGTTCTGTGGTTCAAAACCTGAGCATGGACTCTCCAACAGAACAACCCAACTGTACAGAGACCAACTTCATAGGAATCCTGAACCACTACTGTCAGAAAACGAAGCTGGTTCACGATTACATATTAGTGGAAAGACGTGGTCCATCGCATGATCCTCATTGAGTAGCTGTATACTCCTTACTACACAGTACAAGGGTGTAGCTGTATACTCCTTACTACACAGTACAAGGGTGTAGCTGTATACTCCTTACTACACAGGGCAAAGGTGTAGCTGTGTACTCCTTACTACACAGTACAAGGGTGTAGATTTAGTTTAAACAGCGGTGGTTGAAGTAACACAACACAACACAACATAAATAATAGTCAAACATCGTTGGTGTTTGAATGTTGGGAGGTTTACTATCCTCCCATCTCCCCCTTTTCTACCGTGTCATATTGAAGACGTTTATCCAACTGTAGTTTAACTGATTTTTGTTTGATGTTAAGATTTGTTTACAAGGTAGTTATGGGCAGTAAGGAGTATCCAGAAGGGGTGGGGAAGACAGCCAAAAGCGCCAAGCAGCTGGCTGCTGAGCTGACATGGCTGGCCCTCCAGGAGCAGCCGGACTGGAACAGCCAGGTAGCTAGTCTAGCTAATCCAGTATAGCATCACCGCAACAACAGACAAGCATTACAATGCCACATTTCAGCTGCGAGTTTTGTGTTTTGTTGTTGTTCTTGTGTTTGCTATCATGGTAGATGTTTACATCATTACAGATGTTATTACTAACTTACGAAATGTAATCTTCTGTTCAGGTGTCCTCAAACGTTTCCGAAGATGAAGTTTCTCCCTCACAAAGTTCAAGAACGGGGTATGGAATGTGTGTGTGTGTCTGTGTGTGTGTGGGAGCGATGTTGTGAAGCCCTGAAGTAGACTGGGCACTGGACAGTACAGCAGGTGGAGAGACTGGTACTACGGTCTAAATGTATCTGTTTCCTCTTGTGTCCCAGGGAGTCATGTGACACCAGGGAGTCATGTGACACCACACCCCAAAGCATGGCGACCAGTGATACACAATCAGTAGTGTTTGCAGAATCAACTAACACCAGCCAGGTTAAAAGTCTTTCTGTTTTCTAAACAGATCATAATCATTTTCTATGCCTGCTGCAAAGTGCTATTTATTAATTAGTACATTACTTGCCTGTAGAATATAAAATACACAGATGAAACCCTTTATGAATCCTCATTCTATTCTTGTTTACACAGAAAAAAAATCATCAAGATGCAAAGCCTAAGATAAAGTGATTTCCCCTTTTCTATTATGTTTTATTTATTACCATATTTTACTGTTATTGTTTACTGTGTTATTAAAGACCCCTCTCCTGTCCTCTCCTGTCCTCTCAGACTTGCACCCAATTTCCAGTTTGCTAACCATCCAAATAATCAACCAGTCTCAAGGTACTATTTGAGTCACTGAAATTCAGTGCAAACTGTGATACTAAATCCTGTCTTAAAAGTAATACTTATTCATATTTTTTCTCTCAAAAAGGTTCTCAACTGACTTTGATTCCATTGAACGCATGGGCAAAGGTGGCTTTGGGCACGTGTACAAGGCCCGTCTAAAGATAGACAAAAGATACTATGCTGTGAAGATTGTGCGGAGTAAAGCGTGAGTAGTTTTGGAGGAGCCAAACCTTCGACTTGATAAAACACATTTTCTTTGGTCATATATCAGTGACGACTGCTTGATTATGTGATTCTGTTTGCTCTCAGAAAATCTATCCGAGAAGTCGATGCGTTGGCACGCCTCGAGCACTGTAACATAGTACGTTACTACACAACCTGGATGGAAGACATAGAGTACAAATGTGCCAACACCTCAGACAGTGGCAGCACTTCACAGTAAACATCAATATTGTTCAATATGTGTAAACAGTGAAAGCTGCAAAGAGAATATAAATGATCATTCCAGCTGCCAATTCAAATGCTTTTCTCATTAGTAAATGTTTGTTATGAGTTTAGTTCCGGCAGCGATGCGTCTGCGAAGTTCCTTTACATCCAGATGGAACTATGTGGTAAGACCCTGAAAACTTGGATAGATGAAAGAAATGCAGAACGGGACCTCAAACGAAGGGAGATGAGTCAGGGCATCATCCAGCAGATCCTTCATGGAGTCGAGTACATCCACTCAAATAAACTCATCCATAGAGACCTTAAGGTCAGTCAAGTGTCATCTTAACAGAGGCGTCTGTTAAGTGTTTTTTTTTTTTTTTGCGTTATTTGTATGTGTAGTTTTCCCATTGGTTGTCTTCTTTCAGCCTGCTAACATGATTGGCTGTATTCTTTCAGCCTTCTAACATGATTGGTTGTCTTCTTTCAACCTGCTAACATGAGTTGATTGTCTTCTTTCAGCCTTCTAACATGATTGGTTGTCTTCTTTCAGCCTTCTAACATAATGTTTGCCGGTAATGAAAAGGTGAAGATTGGGGATTTTGGCCTGGCAACCACAGAGAATGACGACGATGATGAAAGCCTTATTGAGCGAACCAAGCGCACTGGAACCAGGTCTTACATGGCACCTGAACAGGTAACTTCTATATAACAGTATACCAGGTATCTCTAACCAGGTATATAAGGTCATTAGACATGAATGTCCAGGTCAATACAAATGTAAGTTTTAACCACAGTTTTAAGTTATATAGCATTTGACTGTATTTGACTTATAATTCCCAAGCTTGCAATCAGCTAAACCCACATTGTAACAAACATTTAGCATGATTCTGTTGCTTCGGTTCTGTCTTGTGTTTGACAGATCAACACGAGCACCTACGATAGGAAAGTAGATATCTTTGCTTTAGGTTTGATCTTCTTCGAACTACTTTGGAAACTATTCACTGTTGCGGAAAAAAACAAAGTAAGTTTATCGAACTGTACCCATGGCTTCTCTTTCATTCCACAATCTTTATAATTTTGGATTATTTTGTTGTATGCATCAAAGCAAATGACTGTTATTGCATTGTCTGTATTCCATGTACAGGTCTGGTATGACGTGAGGAGCAACATATTCCCCAAGGGCTTCTCTGTGTTGTACGCCCCTGAGGTACGTAGCTTAACAACTTCTCTGTGTTGTATGCCCCTGAGGTACGGAGCTTAACAACTTCAAGTTTAACAACTTCACAGACCGCCAGCAGGACTTCATATTTTGCCCTACCATTCCACTCTTTGCATTTGATTTGTTCCTAATCACCTGTTGTTGTGATTGGTCCCTGATCACCTGTTGTTGTGTTGCAGCAAAAGCTGATGGAGTCAATGCTGAAGGAACACCCCGAGGACAGGCCAGAGGCCAAACAGCTGGTCACTGAACTTGGATCTTATGTTGTCCCGTCAAAAGATCAAAACAGCCTTAAAGCCAACCAAACTCTTTGAAACACAGGAAGTCAGCAATATAATTGACTTTACATTTTACATTTAGTAGACACTCTTATCCAGAGCAACTTACAGTAAGTACAGGGTCATTCCCCCGAGGCAAGTAGGGTGAAGTGCCTTGCCCAAGGACACAACATCAGTTTGCATGGCCGGGAATCGAACCAGCGACCTTCTGATTACTAGCCCGATTCCCTAACCGCTCAGCCACCTGACTCCTGATTTTAGCATCACTTTTTATCCTTCACGTAGCGTATGAATTTGCTCTGGATCTGTACGGTATATATGACCATACCACAGCAATAAGGATGGATCAAATGTTTGAAAAAATGATTGAAATATTCTGGAAATAACTTTGATGTTAGCTTGAACAAATCTATAGATACCACCAAGTCATCAGAGAAGATATTTACATGTGTAAAGAGGTACATGGTTATATTAGTACACTTTATGACTTAAGTAATGAATGATTGAGGTTAGACATGAGATATTATAATGTGGATTCTTACCAATGTTATCTTAATGTTTGTCAAGATAGTTCCTGAACGAAGACACGTTTTGGAATATGTGGACATACGTAGGCTATACATGTTGAGTGTGTGTTTGGGTTACAACTAAAACTAAAATATATTGTTCGTTATGGTTTAATGTTTTAAATAAATCGTAAATTGATCATGAAACAGGCAGATGCTCTGTGTTTTTATTATGGTTCATATTCTTTGATAAACCATTCCGGAAGTTTCCAGGCCAGCTGATACAATGTCACGATTTTATCTGCGAAACCGATACCGCGAGAGAAAAGCGTTTCCGCAGTGCAGTCGTGAGAAATGAAACTGAAACTGATAAATTCTGGAAATTGATCCGCAAGTCCGCAAGTCGTCTGAGGAGGTGAGTAGTCTGCGTTGTTTACCACTAACCGGTGAGTTGAATTAGACACGTCTAAAATAAAAATATATGACAAGTTTAAATTAGTTTAGGAGGAATTTGTGAAGTGAGTTGTCAGATGTAATATGCTCGCTAGCTCATGATTTAACTAACTCTCCCAACAACCACCACAGTTAGTGTTAGTAGTGGCTACTCACCTGTAGTGATACTTTGAGTGCGATCTTCTGCTCCTCATTAGATCATTTATTGGTGGTGGGGTATAGTCTCAGTTTTAAGAACCGTGTATCGTTTTTGTAAAGCTATATGTTGTAACGATGCGACATCTTTGTATTTGTTGTTTGAATTGATGGCAGACGATGGCTGAGAAGCACACAAACAATGACCTGGAAAACAAAATATGTACCTTTCTGAACGACAAAGAGGACGGAGCCACAGCACTCCAAATAGCGAAAGGTGTTGGCCTGCAGAAAGCCAGTGATGTCAACAGTGCCTTATACCAGCTGGAGAAAACGGGGCAGCTGTTCAGGAATTCCGACCAGCCACCCATATGGGCCCGTCAGAAGTGCTTAGCCGCCACTGTGAAGAACTCTCAACCAACGGATGCTTTGGCAGGGGAATTAAAAAAGCTGCTGTTATCGGACGGCCAAAACAAGGGGATGAAACGATCTCAATTAGCAGAAAAGCTGAACGTGTCCCGAAGTGAGGTGAACAAGTGTCTTTATGGCTTGAGTATAAGTGGAGAGGTGAAGAGGTTGGGGGAGACGTCATTGTGGAAAGTTGATGGAGCGAAGGGAGGAGGCCAGCTGATAGAATATGAAGGGTAATGTACAAATGTGTATATGGGATAATAGCATTCTGTACAGTATAACCATGATTAATGTTGTGTTAATTCTTTCTGAAGGTACTGTCAAGATTGTTCCATCAAATTGAAGGAAGACTCCAGGTACAGTTTATGACTACATTATTGCAAATTGTTCATTTAATAGGAGATGAGTATGAAACATTTGCCCCTGAGTTGTGGATGTGTTTGAATTTGAAACAGGTTCTCACCATCTGTATTTGTCTTTGTAGGTTCTTCCGAGATTTTGACCTGGTGTCTGTGCTAGGAGCAGGAGGCTTTGGGTGTGTTGTCAAAGCCAAACACAAGCTGGATGGCAACATCTATGCAGTAAAGATTTTGGCTAATACAATGTAAGAGAATACCATGTACTGTATGGGACACTGCAGCACAGTACAGTACAATTACAACCCTGTTTCACAGGCAACTTAAAGTGTTTTATATATAGTTATATATATTACACCTCATTTGTTTCTCATAACCTTAACTGCAATTACATTTAAAGTGAAGCATTGCTCCTAGACCACACAAAAAGAAAACTTATGCATCTGTAGCCGGTGTGTGGTGAAACTCACTCCTCAAGTATGTAGTCCTATGTAGTCCCTAATGCATCTTCATGTCTTACAGAAAGGCCAGCAGGGAGGTAAAAGCACTGGCCACGTTCAGGCATCCGAACATCGTTCGTTACTACTCGTCTTGGGATGAAGAGGCTTTTTGGATTAATGAATTTGACGATGATGACAGTACAACGTGAGCACACCTACGTACCCTGATAACTCACCTTCAGAACACTTTGTACCCTTGAAGTCATATAACCTGGCTAGATATTTAGAAAGGTAATATTTAGTTCTAGGTGACATTTGTATTTCTCTATATCTCCCAGGAGCTCCCAATACCGAACTGGTTCAGACCAGAGAGACTCCTGGAGTTCAGCAAATGGAGCTGAAAAAAGGTATGCAATAAAATGTACATCCACTGGAAGTTAGTAAATTAATTATGTAAATATTTAATAATCCAGTTTACATTAAACACAGAGTTTTGTTTGTGTGTTTCTCATCAGTGGAAGAGACTTGTCCTGCCTGTTCATTAAAATGGAGTTCTGTGAAAAGGGAACCCTCAATGACTGGATTAAAAAAAGGAATGAAGGAACAAAAAATAAATTAAAAACAGCTGAGGCACTCCACATGTTTCGCCAAATAGTCAGTGGAGTAGAATACATCCACTCTAAAGGACACATTCACCGAGATCTGAAGGTACTGGAGAACCTGAGGTTTATCTTCCATTTCCAGCAGCAAAATGAGACATGACACTTGAATTATGAAGCATTTTCATATTCATTTACATCATTGTGTTTTGATTTAAAGCCTGAAAATGTGTTTATTGGAGAAGATGAGACTGTGAAGATTGGAGATTTTGGGCACGTTACCAACTCTAGTCCTGTTAGTCGCACTTTAGAAAAAGGAACACCGATTTACATGAGCCCTGAGCAGGTAATCATATTTGTTCCTGTGTTGTGTTATAAATGTAACAGTTATATCATCCCATGTTAAATTGCAATAGATATTTCAATCACTCACTGCATTTTCAGAAGACAGACACGGATTATGACGACAAAACTGACATTTTCGCCCTTGGACTGATATGTTTTGAGATTCTGTGGGAAATGCCCACTGATTCAGAGAAATCTAAGGTAAACATTTACCAGATTTAACTCACTCTTGAATGAGTCTCAAATTTAAACGTGTTCGGTGTTGGCCTCAATGTTTATTTGAATCCTGTTTCTATTTCAACTCACTATCTTTATACCCTTCTGTGTGGCACAGCTGTTCGAAGATCTACGTAGACAAGTCTTTCCTGAAGACTTCAAAAACAAGTACGCCACAGAGGTGAGAAGTTCCATTGGACTGAATGTTTACTGTTTACTTTATGAACTCAGTAAGCATTTCTGTTATGTTAAATTGTAAAATACATAAATAATTGTGCCTCTCTTGTAGCATCGTATCATCAGGAAAATGCTCTCCAACACCCCTGCTGAACGACCAGATGTTGAAGAGATTGCGAAATACCTTGAAGACTTTCTGCTAAGGAACTCGACTGCATTAGAACAGAAGTCTGTTTGAGGCACCGCTGGCTGCTCCTGCCTAGCCAGGCCCAAGAGTCTGGAGACATTTGTTCAGTATATTAACTATATTGAACAGCTGTAGGAAATGTGGGTTGGTCATTTATGTTTTAAAAACAAACGATTGACAGATTAATGAAAATGTGTAGCAGGATTTAAACAAAAGATTGTACTTGGAATGCCTAGATATGAGACTGGCTAAATTATTTTTCCAATGGAGTAATTGTTGTCATGTTGATTATCTTATTAAGTCAAAGCTCAAATCTAGGTCTTATTGAGTGTTCGCTATAGTGACACCTAAACTTTGGAACAGCTTACCGACCTCTATCAAAACTGCTCCAACACAACATATTTTTAGATCCATGTTAAAAACGCATATTTTCTCTCTATGCTACAACTTGTAATGTTCTCTGTTGTTTGTTATGTCTTTTGGGTATCAATGTTTTACTGGGTTTTACTGTCGGTTTTATTGTATTTTGTGGTTCTGCAAACACATTGAACAGCACACTGGACAACTATTGTTGATTTTAAGTATGATATACATTTGAAATGAATTGCAGGTTGCAGGTTAAAATCCTTCTTCTGTTTGTCTTTTCATATAAAGGCTTCTGCTAGATGACTAGCTTTAGCTAGCATAGTGCATCTTGCATACACTATGCAAAATGCTGTACTTTCAGGTACTTTTAAAACAGTACATTATAACAAAGATCATCGTTATTAAGCTACAATCATGTTTACTGTAATAACGGTCTGATAAATAATGATTGACCTTGTCTTAAGGATCTGTATTTTGACTAAAAAAAATGTATTAAAGTGAATAGTTGGATATTCCCTCTCATCAGTTACTATCTTGTGTTGTGTACATCACTCGTGCGTGAGCTAGTGAACTGCAGAGCATCTCTCAGCATGCAGTGCTTTCTTCTTACACTAGAGGGCGCTTTCTGCCCTCCCAATGTTAAATCAGTGGCACTCTGTGGATGGCAGCAAAACCAGGGGGAGCTGTTGGTGCAGCTAAACATCCTCAGACTCATCTACAGTACCCAGCCCTCCCAGACGCTCCAGACTACAGTACCCAGCCCTCCCAGACTACAGTACCCAGCCCTCCCAGACGCTCCAGACTACAGTACCCAGTCCTCCCAGACTACGGTAACCACAGTTAGTGTTAGTAGTGGCTACTCACCTGTAGTGATACTTTGAGTGCGATCTTCTGCTCCTCATTAGATCATTTATTGGTGGTGGGGTATAGTCTCAGTTTTAAGAACCGTGTATCGTTTTTGTAAAGCTATATGTTGTAACGATGCGACATCTCTGTATTTGTTGTTTGAATTGATGGCAGACGATGGCTGAGAAGCACACAAACAATGACCTGGAAAACAAAATATGTACCTTTCTGAACGACAAAGAGGACGGAGCCACAGCACTCCAAATAGCGAAAGGTGTTGGCCTGCAGAAAGCCAGTGATGTCAACAGTGTCTTATACCGGCTGGAGAAAACGGGGCAGCTGTTCAGGAATTCCGACCAGCCACCCATATGGGCCCGTCAGAAGTGCTTAGCCGCCACTGTGAAGAACTCTCAACCAACGGATGCTTTGGCAGGGGAATTAAAAAAGCTGCTGTTATCGGACGGCCAAAACAAGGGGATGAAACGATCTCAATTAGCAGAAAAGCTGAACGTGTCCCGAAGTGAGGTGAACAAGTGTCTTTATGGCTTGAGTATAAGTGGAGAGGTGAAGAGGTTGGGGGAGACGTCATTGTGGAAAGTTGATGGAGCGAAGGGAGGAGGCCAGCTGATAGAATATGAAGGGTAATGTACAAATGTGTATATGGGATAATAGCATTCTGTACAGTATAACCATGATTAATGTTGTGTTAATTCTTTCTGAAGGTACTTTCAAGATTGTTCCATCAAATTGAAGGAAGACTCCAGGTACAGTTTATGACTACATTATTGCAAATTGTTCATTTAATAGGAGATGAGTATGAAACATTTGCCCCTGAGTTGTGGATGTGTTTGAATTTGAAACAGGTTCTCACCATCTGTATTTGTCTTTGTAGGTTCTTCCGAGATTTTGACCTGGTGTCTGTGCTAGGAGCAGGAGGCTTTGGGTGTGTTGTCAAAGCCAAACACAAGCTGGATGGCAACATCTATGCAGTAAAGATTTTGGCTAATACAATGTAAGAGAATACCATGTACTGTATGGGACACTGCAGCACAGTACAATTACAACCCTGTTTCACAGGCAACTTAAAGTGTTTTATATATAGTTATATATATTACACCTCATTTGTTCCTCATAACCTTAACTGCAATTACATTTGAAGTGAAGCATTGCTCCTAGACCACACAAAAAGAAAAGGCCTAACTTATGCATCTGTAGCCGGTGTGTGGTGAAACTCACTCCTCAAGTATGTAGTCCTATGTAGTCCCTAATGCATCTTCATGTCTTACAGAAAGGCCAGCAGGGAGGTAAAAGCACTGGCCACGTTCAGGCATCCGAACATCGTTCGTTACTACTCGTCTTGGGATGAAGAGGCTTTTTGGATTAATGAATTTGACGATGATGACAGTACAACGTGAGCACACCTACGTACCCTGATAACTCACCTTCAGAACACTTTGTACCCTTGAAGTCATATAACCTGGCTAGATATTTAGAAAGGTAATATTTAGTTCTAGGTGACATTTGTATTTCTCTATATCTCCCAGGAGCTCCCAATACCGAACTGGTTCAGACCAGAGAGACTCCTGGAGTTCAGCGAATGGAGCTGAAAAAAGGTATGCAATAAAATGTACATCCAGTGGAAGTTAGTAAATTAATTATGTAAATATTTAATAATCCAGTTTACATTAAACACAGTGTTTTGTTTGTGTGTTTCTCATCAGTGGAAGAGACTTGTCCTGCCTGTTCATTAAAATGGAGTTCTGTGAAAAGGGAACCCTCAATGACTGGATTAAAAAAAGGAATGAAGGAACAAAAAATAAATTAAAAACAGCTGAGGCACTCCACATGTTTCGCCAAATAGTCAGTGGAGTAGAATACATCCACTCTAAAGGACACATTCACCGAGATCTGAAGGTACTGGAGAACCTGAGGTTTATCTTCCATTTCCAGCAGCAAAATGAGACATGACACTTGAATTATGAAGCATTTTCATATTTATTTACATCATTGTGTTTTGATTTAAAGCCTGAAAATGTGTTTATTGGAGAAGATGAGACTTTGAAGATTGGAGATTTTGGGCACGTTACCAACTCTAGTCCTGTTAGTCGCACTTTAGATAAAGGAACACCGATTTACATGAGCCCTGAGCAGGTAATCATGTTTGTTCCTGTGTTGTGTTATAAATGTAACAGTTATATCATCCCATGTTAAATTGCAATAGATATTTCAATCACTCACTGCATTTTCAGAAGACAGACACGGATTATGACGACAAAACTGACATTTTCGCCCTTGGACTGATATGTTTTGAGATTCTGTGGGAAATGCCCACTGATTCAGAGAAATCTAAGGTAAACATTTACCAGATTTAACTCACTCTTGAATGAGTCTCACATTTAAATGTGTTCGGTGTTGGCCTCAATGTTCATTTGAATCCTGTTTCTATTTCAACTCACTATCTTTATACCCTTCTGTGTGGCACAGCTGTTCGAAGATCTACGTAGACAAGTCTTTCCTGAAGACTTCAAAAACAAGTACGCCACAGAGGTGAGAAGTTCCATTGGACTGAATGTTTACTGTTTACTTTATGAACTCAGTAAGCACTTCTGTTGTTATGTTAAATTGTAAAATACATAAATAATTGTGCCTCTCTTGTAGCATCGTATCATCAGGAAAATGCTCTCCAACACCCCTGCTGAACGACCAGATGTTGAAGAGATTGCGAAGTACCTTGAAGACTTTCTGCTAAGGAACTCGACTGCATTAGAACAGAAGTCTGTTTGAGGCACCACTGGCTGCTCCTGCCTAGCCAGGCCCAAGAGTCTGGAGACATTTGTTCAGTATATTAACTATATTGAACAGCTGTAGGAAATGTGGGTTGGTCATTTATGTTTGAAAACAAACGATTGACAGATTAATGAAAATGTGTAGCAGGATTTAAACAAAAGATTGTACTTGGAATGCCTAGATATGAGACTGGCTAAATTATTTTTCCAATGGAGTAATTGTTGTCATGTTGATTATCTTATTAAGTCAAAGCTCAAATCTAGGTCTTATTGAGTGTTCGCTATAGTGACACCTAAACTTTGGAACAGCTTACCGACCTCTATCAAAACTGCTCCAACACAACATATTTTTAGATCCATGTTAAAAACGCATATTTTCTCTCTATGCTACAACTTGTAATGTTCTCTGTTGTTTGTTATGTCTTTTGGGTATCAATGTTTTACTGGGTTTTACAGACGGTTTTATTGTATTTTGTGGTTCTGCAAACACATTGAACAGCACATTGGACAACTATTGTTGTTTTTAAGTATGATATACATTTGAAATGAATTGCAGGTTGCAGGTTAAAATCCTTCTTCTGTTTGTCTTTTCATATAAAGGCTTCTGCTAGATGACTAGCTTTAGCTAGCATAGTGCATCTTGCATACACTATGCAAAATGCTGTACTTTCAGGTACTTTTAAAACAGTACATTATAACAAAGATCATCGTTATTAAGCTACAATCATGTTTACTGTAATAACGGTCTGATAAATAATGATTGACCTTGTCTTAAGGATCTGTATTTTGACTAAAAAAAATGTATTAAAGTGAATAGTTGGATATTCCCTCTCATCAGTTACTATCTTGTGTTGTGTACATCACTCGTGCGTGAGCTAGTGAACTGCAGAGCATCTCTCAGCATGCAGTGCTTTCTTCTGACACTAGAGGGCGCTTTCTGCCCTCCCAATGTTAAATCAGTGGCACTCTGTGGATGGCAGCAAAACCAGGGGGAGCTGTTGGTGCAGCTAAACATCCTCAGACTCATCTACAGTACCCAGCCCTCCCAGACGCTCCAGACTACAGTACCCAGTCCTCCCAGACTACAGTACCCAGCCCTCCCAGACGCTCATGACTACAGTACCCAGCCCTCCCAGACGTTCATGACTACAGTACCCAGCCCTCCCAGACGACTACAGTACCCAGCCCTCCCAGACGCTCCAGACAACAAATAAAATAATTCGGAATAATTAATCTAACAATTGAGAATAACCTATATGCTAAGAATAACAATTGGGTTAGATCGAGTAAAGGGTCGAGTTTGGTCAGTTTGTATGTTAAAGGCTCAGATTGATAATAGTATTAGGCTTGTGGGTTTGTTTCTGAAGCTGTGATCGCTTACTTGTCTCGCGAATCGCTGAAGCAATTTCCCGGTCTTTTTTAAATCATCATGGAAGAACATAAACGGAAGAATGTTTTTTGTGATATTTCTGACAATGTAGCCTCTAATAATAATTTACGTGGGCTTCATTCAGATTATATTCCACCATTAAAGAAGCTTCTTGAACCAGTAAGTTAGAAAGCTTCAACATTACTTGGGTAACGTTATCGCTGTTGTGTTTGTAGTTGTTGTAGGGACACTGGACGTGTAGAAATGGCGCGTTAACGTTGTTTGAAAAGATAACGCTCCCCTGTCATAATGAAACACCTTTGTTAATAATGAAACGCCTGTAAAAGGCAACGGAGCATTCCACGATTCCGTTTTATATTGTATTCATTAACCTGTCCGCTACCAATCCCCTAATTATGTGAGCTTTAGTCCTGCGGCCTCCTTTGTTAGCATAAACATTGACTAAATACAGACACTGCAGATCTGAACGTTGTTGAAGTTAGAAGTAGTGTTGGGTTGACAATATGAATCGAGTTAAAGGACAGCTCATAACAATGAAGATAATTAAATTAATTAAACAGTAGCCTATCAAATTGATTTAATATGCCTAATACTGTAATTTTAGTTGGTTTCCCTTACAGTTGTTTATTTTCATATTTATCATACAATATCATATTTTCAGAGAGTTGGGAATGATCGTACATCGCGGTTTTTGGCTGTTTCAGATTCTGATGGTAAGCCATTTTTGAAACTCTGTCATTAATATGAATAACAACAAATGGTGACTCGTGGTAAAATGTTTTGTTTAATTGATATTGTAGGACCTACCCCAAATGATGAGAATAGCCCATCAAGCCCACAACCTGCAACATCCTCCTCAAAAACACACGTAAGTTAATATAGTATTATATTTTAATCTATCTGATACCCATCCCTTGATGTGCTGCTCTGTCTTTCTTGATGTATGCTACCATGACGACCATCTTGATCATCTTGATACACCCAACCTGTTGGGCTCCAGTGTCATTTTGACTGATATCAGAAGATCATTAAATAATTAGTAAATAATAATGCTATAATGATACAGCAGTCCAGATGCGAAAGGCTTATTTCTTAACTTGCTAAATGTAATTTAGTTGTAAACATATTTTGACTAGTTTCTTTGCTTATTCAGTCCTCCTTGTTAATCCAACAATATTTGTGTGCTTCTCAGCCATGGTCATGGTCTGCCATCAATTTAAAGAACAAATGCAGGATTGTGCACCGGTTATATAGCTTTACAACGTTGATACCTGTAGTTCTTAAAACTGACACTTCAATAAGACTATAAGCTAGTGGACTGGTAGCTCATAGTCTTATTAAAATTGATGGCAAACCATGCCCTGACGACCATCAGAGAGGTAAAACACTGTCTTATACCGGCTACAGGAAACGGGGCTGTCGGTCAGGAATCAAACTTCACCTCTTTGGTCCTATCGGAAGCGTTCTGCATCCACCAAGAAGAAGTCTGAACCAACGGATGCTTTGGCGGCTAAATTAAAAAATCTGCTGTTATCAGACGGCAGAAGCAAGGGAATGAAATCATCTCACCTAGCAGCAAAGCTGGGCGTGCCACAAAGTGAAGTGACCAAGTGTCTGCATGGCTTGAGTAGAAGCGGAGTGGTGAAAAGGTTGTGGAAGGTTGATGGAGCGAAGGGAGGAGGCCGCCTGATAAAATATAAAGGGTAATGTACAAATATGTAAATGAGATAATAGCATTCTGTACAGTATAACCAGTATAACATTCCTACCCTCACCTATGGTCACAAACTGTGGGTAGTGACCGAAAGAACGAGATCGCAAATACAAGCGGCCGCAGGCATTTTAAGGATGCCTCCTGGACGCCTCCCTGGTGAGGTGTTCTGGGCACGTCCCACTGGGAAGAGGCCCCGGGGAAGACCCAGGACACGCTGGAGGGACTATGTCTCTCGGCTGGCCTGGGAACGCCTCGGGGTCGCCCAGGAAGAGCTGGTGGAAGTTTGGGCCTCCCTGCTCCCCGCGACCCGACCCCCGGACAAGTGGCAGATAACGAACGAACAGTATAACCATTTTTAATGTTGTGTTAATTCTTTCTGAAGGACATTTCAAGATTGTTCCATCAAATTGAAGGAAGACTCCAGGTACAGGTTATGACTACATTATTGCAAATTGTTCATGTAATAGGAGATAAGTATGAAACGTTTGCCACTGAGTTGTGGATGTGTTTGAATTTGAAACAGGTTCTCACCATCTGTATTTGTCTTTGTAGGTTCTTCCGAGATTTTGACCTGGTGTCTGTGCTAGGAGCAGGAGGCTTTGGGTGTGTTGTCAAAGCCAAACACAAGCTGGATGGCAACATCTATGCAGTGAAGATTTTGGAGTATACAAGGTAAGAGAATACCATGTACTGTATGGGACACTGCAGCACAGCACAGTACAATTACAACCCTGTTTCACAGGCAACTTAAAGTGTTTTATCTATAGTTATATAGATGACACATCATTTTTTCCTCATAACCTTAACTGCAATTAAAATTAAAGCATTGCTCCTACACCACACAGAAAGAACAGGCCTAACTTCCTGTTAATAAGATCAGATATGCATGTCTGCTCAGTCAGTCAATGGGCCCCTAATGCATCTTCATGTCTTACAGAAAGGCCAGCAGGGAGATAAAAGCACTGGCCACGTTCAGGCATCCGAACATCGTTAGTTACTTCACGTCTTGGGATGAAGAGGCTTTTTGGATTAATGAATTTGACGATGATGACAGTACAACGTGAGCACACCTACGTACCCTGATAACTTACCTTCAGAACACTTTGTACCCTTGAAGTCATATAACCTGGCTAGATATTTAGGAAGGTAATATTTAGTTCTAGTTTACATTTGTATTTCTCTATATCTCCCAGGAGTTCCCAATACCGAACTGGTTCAGACCAAAAAGACTCCTGCAGCTCAGCGAATGGAGCTGAAAAAAGGTATGCAATAAAATGTACATCCAGTGGAAGTTAGTAAATTAATAATGTAAATATGTAATAATCCGGTTTACATTAAACACAGTGTTTTGTGTGTGTGTTTCTCCTCAGTGGAAGAGACTTGTCTTGCCTGTTCATTAAAATGGAGTTCTGTGAAAAGGGAACCCTCAATGACTGGATCAAAAAAAGGAATGAAGGAACAAAAAATAAATTAAAAACAGCTGAGGCACTCCACATGTTTCGCCAAATAGTCAGTGGAGTAGAATACATCCACTCTAAAGGACACATTCACCGAGATCTGAAGGTACTGGAGAACCCAAGGTTTTTCTTCCATTTCCAGCAGCAAAATGAGACATGACACATGACTTATGAAGCATTTTCATGTTCATTTACATCATTGTGTTTTGATTTTTGATTTAAAGCCTGAAAATATGTTTATTGGAGAAGATGAGACTTTGAAGATTGGAGATTTTGGGCACGTTACCATCGCCAGCTCTAGTCCTGTCCGTCGCACTTCAGAAACAGGAACACTGATTTACATGAGCCCTGAGCAGGTAATCATGTTTGTTACCGTGTAGTGTTATAAATGTAACCGTTATATCATCCCATGTTAAATGGCCACAGATACTTAAATCACTCACTGCATTTTCAGAAGACAGAGACGGTTTATGACAAGAAAACTGACATTTACGCCCTTGGACTGATTTGTTTTGAGATTTTGTGGAAAATGCCAACTGTTTCAGAGAAATTGAAGGTGAACATTGACCAGATTTAACTGTTACTCTTGAATGAGTCTCACATTTAAATGTGTTTGGTGTTGTCCTCAATGTTCATTTGTTTAAATTAGTTTATTTCAACTTAATACACTTCTGTGTGACCTTGACATCACAGCTGTTTGAAGATCTACATAGACAAGTCTTTCCTGGAGACTTCAAAAACAAGTACAGCCCAGAGGTGAGAAGTTCCATTGGACTGAATGTATATGTTCAATATATGTTTTATGAACTCAGTAAGCATCTAATTCAGTTGTTTAACTATGTTAAATTGTAAAATTAATAAATAATTGGGCCTCTCCTGTAGCATCGTATCATCAGGAAAATGCTCTTCAAGAACCCTGCAGAACGACCAGATGTTGAAGAGATTGCGAAGGAACTTGAAGTTTTCATGCCAAAAAACCCAACTGCATTACAACAGCAGTCTCAGTAAAGCACTGCTAGATGCTCTCTGCTTTTTAAATATATGTTAAAAACGCATATTTTCTATGCTACAACTTGTGATGTTCTCGGTTGTTAGTTATGTCTTTTGGGTATCTATGTTTTACTGGGTTTTACTCGGTTTTGGTAGCCTGGGTGCCAGCCAAACTTAGCCCCGCCCACAAAACGTTTTACATTTAGTTATTTAGCAGACACTCTTATCCAGAGCGACTTACAGTAAGTACAGGGACATTCTCCCCGAGGCAAGTAGGGTGAAGTGCTTTGCCCAAGGACACAACTTCATTTGGCATGGCCGGGAATCAAACCAACAACCCTCTGATTTAAAGCCCGACTCCCTAACCGCTCAGCCATCTGAGCCCCGGGGGTCAGATGGCTTTTGGTCGGGAAGTTGGGTCTGGGGTCGTTTGGTTGGGGAAAAACTATGTCCGAACAAGAGCTGTTCGGACCAATAAAATTGTCAGGGCGGGCTTTAAACGATGATGGACAGATGATCAACTGTAACGTAATCAACCACGTCACCAAAGAGCGCTTGGGTTGAATTTGTTTTCAACAATCAACATACTACATTGCTCTGATTGGTTGTAGGTCTATCCAATTGAGCTAAGAGGCATTTTTTTCCTAGTTTGGTTGAAACACCTCCCATTCTCACAGCCCATAGGAGTGGTATCAGACTCATATTCTGACGATAATTATGAGTATGACAACGTCAGGCTAGTGTTTTGGGGTTCTGCAAACACATTGAACAGCACATTGGTCAACTATTGTTGTTTTTAATTATGATATACATTTGAAATGAATTGAAATTGAATGTGGAGTTGCAGTGTTAAAGAGGGATATAGGGTTAGGGTATAGCTCAGTGGTTAGAGCACTCGACTGCAGATGGTTGCAGGTTAAAATCCTTCTTCTGTTTGTCTCTTTAGATAAAGGCTTCTGCTTGATGACTAGCTTTAGCTAGTCTTTTACATGCAATATGCAAAATGCTGTACTTTCAGGTACTTTTAAAACGGCACATAACAAAAATCATCGTTATTAAGATACAATCATGTTTACTGTAATAACTATAAATAATGATAAATCTTTGTAGTTTGACTAAACAAAAATGTATTAAAGTGAATGGTTGGTTATTCCCTCTCATCAGTTACTATCTTGTGTTGTGTACATCACTCGTGCGTGAGCTAGTGAACTGCAGAGCATCTCTCAGCATGCAGTGCTTTCTTCTGACACTAGAGGGCGCTTTCTGCCCTCCCAATGTTAAATCAGTGGCACTCTGTGGATGGCAGCAAAGCCAGGGTTGCTGTTGCTGCAGCTAAACATCCTCAGACCTCCTAAACATCCTCAGATCTACAGTACCCAGCCCTCCCAGACGCTCCAGACTACAGTACCCAGCCCTCCCAGATGCTCCAGACTACAGTACCCAGCCCTCCCAGAGTACAGTACCCAGCCCTCCCAGACTACAGTACCCAGCCCTCCCAGACTACAGTACCCAGTCCTCCCAGACGCTCCAGACTACAGTACCCAGTCCTCCCAGACGCTCCAGACTACAGTACCCAGCCCTCCCAGACTACAGTACCCAGCCCTCCCAGACTACAGTACCCAGCCCTCCCAGACGCTCCAGACTACAGTACCCAGCCCTCCCAGACTACAGTACCCAGCCCTCCCAGACTACAGTACCCAGCCCTCCCAGACGCTCCAGACTCCAGGCCTCCTCCCCCTGGGGCCTTCTAACTCTGGGTCCTCAAACACTCGATCCAGAGTGCTCTCAGAGTTCTCAGAGGGCTATATTTGATAAGGCCCTCTGTGTTTTTTCGGTCCTTCTTTTCTGTCTCACTTGTGTGAACAAGGTCATTGGATGAATTGAGGTCACTTCCTTAGAGAACAGCGTGGGCAGTGAGGCAGTGAGGCAGTCAAAGCCCCAGACCATGGGGCCTGTGGCAAGATGGAGTCACCAGTCAAGAACAGAACAGTGGAGAGAGCCAGTCATCCCAGAGTCCCAGAACTAATGATTACTTTGTGGATATTGGGTCGCAGTAGCAGCAGACTGTTTTATCTTTTTGAGAGTTTGTTCTCAACAGCGGGTAGAGAATTAATCCTCAGAATTGGTTTGCTTCTTTACCCTTTATAAACCAAAGACAACTGACTTCCAAAAATCACTACTGGTGAAGTGTAGGATTGACAGGTTGATTGACAGGTTGATTGACATGTTGATGCCAATCAACATGCAAAAAACTTGCAAAAACACTTGCAAAAAACTTATGCCAAATTGCACAATTTCTTTCCTCTAAAAAGGCTTGTTTTTGAAAAAAACATCTCAGGGGTCTCGCTAGCAGTGTGTGCTGAATGTGACATCTGACAAGCCTTTCTGAGCACCCGCGGTAACAT
Source organism: Hypomesus transpacificus (assembly GCF_021917145.1). Lineage (NCBI taxonomy): Eukaryota > Metazoa > Chordata > Actinopteri > Osmeriformes > Osmeridae > Hypomesus > Hypomesus transpacificus. The sequence goes on along the minus strand of NC_061070.1, from coordinate 19,126,468 downwards.
CGCCTTTTTGTCGGGGTTTCCAAGGTAACAGAAGAGACGCCACAGACCTGTGATTCAGCACGTGAAGAAGATGATTCATTAACCACAGCCACGCCGCGAGATCGCGTGTGTCAGCTGTGCATCACAGCAACTGGGTTTCAGGGTTCACAGAGTTCAATATGAAGACTGATTCGTCTCAGATGCAGTTGGAAGGCCTCTCTCAATCTTCCTACAACAGAAGGGATTAACGGTGCGTTCACACTGCAGACTTTTTTACCGCTCAGCATCACTCGGCCTAAAAAAAGTGTGGAAAAAGATAACCTATTGTGTGCTGTAGATAAGATCATGTCAGATCTAGAATGCGTGTCGGATTTTCGCTTAATGTGTGTAAAAGTTGTATTTTGTCTGCACATTTGCCATAACATTATACGAACTACAACAGTGATTTAAGAGAACTACAGCTCTGAATGAATCTGTCTGACACGCCCCTGAGCGTGGTGCACGGGAAGGCCGGCGGTGCTGAGCGGTAAAAAAGTGCAGTGTGAACGCACCGTTAAGGCTTCAGAGGCAAATACAACAAACACAATGACCTCCACACTTGTTTTACACACTCAGCAGACTGTTCATTTGCGGACATTTGTCTCCATAACAGAGCAGCAGGCGATGCCTTCTCACCTGCCCCCCCCCCCCACACACACACACACTGAGGGCCAGTTGTTGAGCTTATGGGAAATATTTTTTGGGAATCCTAAAAAGAGGACTTTTTCCTCAAAGCGCTTGGTATTGGACTAAGTTACACAGCCAGGTCATGCAGCTTATCTTGATGTTGCAAACCTGAAAAAAAGGACTGAAATCTATTGCATTTCAATTTCCGAGCACTTATCCTTCGACATCAAAACCCACCAACAGCTGCTTGTGGGTCTTTGAAGAAGCCAATCCATTTTTTGCTCAACATCACTTCACATTGCTATTGATGTACTATGTCTATAAATAGAGATGTACAGTATGTGAAGGCTTTGTAATGATTTAGCCGGGAGTTTTAGGAGAAAAAAACATCATTCATCCAGATACCGAGGTGAAGCGACAGACAGGCTGAACAGACAGGATTTATTTCGTGTTTACAAATGTTTGGAGTATAGTCAGTCTCAGAGAGTCTACAGTAATTACCCAGACTCCTCAGGGCGGGGAGGGAGATGAAAGGCCTGTGAAACCAGGACGTGAACAAACCCAGAAGAGAGAGTGAGGCCAGCTCTTGAACACCGTGCCATGACAGACTGCCTTTGGGTTGTTTTATTCAGCTGCCAGGAGCTTTTTAGGATTTGTTTTATCTGTCCTGCCCTACCAACCCTCCCTAACCCCAACCCTCCCTCACCCCAACCCCCCTACCAACCCTCCCTCACCCCAACCCCCCCACGCACCCTCCCAGGCTTCAGATGAGACGGGTCCAGTCTGGCTAAACGCCGGCTGGCGTGGAGCGTCGGCCTGTTCCCCCCCTCCCCCCTCCTCTCCCTCTGTAATCAGCCCCACGCCAGGTTGCTTTCACAACCATGTGAAAGCACATTTCCTATGTGTGTTTTCATTCCAGGAAACGCAACTCTCAACCTAAAAGGTTGTAGAACTGACTGATTTTATAGAATATATGTTTGTGTGAGAGAGTATCTCTTGTTTGAGCACATGATTCCATTCAACGAGGGCTGTCTGTCTGTTAGCCTTCAAGCCAATCAGACTCCTCTGATCAGATCCCCTCGACCGTGTCCATGTCGCTCGCTGTCTGCTCTCAGGTCGTCCCAGCCGTGGGTGTGGAGGTGCAAGGGAAGAACAATCAGACTCCTCTGATCAGATCCCCTCGACCGTGTCCATGTCGCTCGCTGTCTGCTCTCAGGTCGTCCCAGCCGTGGGTGTGGAGGTGCAAGGGAAGAACAATTAGGATCCGACAGACAATCACATGAACTCACTCCACTGCCCGTGCAAGTTTAGTGCACACAGACCTCTTCTCCAGTGCTCAGCCTCTGCCTCTTCCCCAGCCTATTCCCCAGCCTCTTCCCCAGCCCCAGCCTCTTCCTCAGCCTCTTCCCCAGCCCCAGCCTCTTCCTCAGCCTCTTCCTCAGCCTCTTCCCCAGCCTCTTCCTCAGCCTCTTCCCTAGCCTCAGCTGTGGTCAGAGAATCCCCCCTCAGTGTTCATGAAGAGAGAGCCGACCCAGACAGCGGTATTGATCTCAATTGTTGCTGAGAGAGAGGAAGGCGGTCTGTTCGTCTGGCACCACGTGAAGATCAATGTCGGAGCAAGTTTGGGCATTTTCTGTTTGTGGAGTGGATGCATTCATAAATAATTGATGTGGTTTAATCACAGGCCACACCCCAGGGGAGGTTGTAACAACAGTCACATCTAAAACTGGGATTGATATGCACTTTAATCAACTATTTAGACATGTTGATGTAGAAGTGTTCTTCCACAATCTTTCTTGAACCTACTCACTGTACTGTACGGCCTTGCATACTGGACTTTGAGAGAGCTGGTGATCTCCACGGAGAACTGTCACGCAGCTCATCAAACCCACATTAGCGGCATTACTGGGCCATCTCAGAAACGGCTTTCTGGATGCACGTCAAGCGTTGGGATTCTGCACAGCAAGAAGCCATCTGTGTTTGTGCTTCAGCTAGCCCAAGATGCTTCTCTCCTGGAAATCATCCTCGTGCAGACTGGATCCAGGGGCGTATGTTTCATTTTTTTAAACGGCAATTCAAAATTACAGTGAAATGAGTAGCTAGGTTTATGGTATGGCTAATGAAAGCTTGCGATTTCCGTTATTGTTGGTCAGCTATTGGCATGCTCACGCGCACCTGGAAGAAAGTGTCCCTCATTTGGGGTTGAGGAAGTTGCCAACCCTACCCAAGACACTAAAACACAACTACAAGATGGTCTTCTTGCGCCGTTTGTTAAAAAAGATAGCAAATCTACAGAACGTGTGAGCTGTAGGCTAAATGACGTCTACTGTGGAGGCGCTTGATGTCTGTCGCGCTCCCAAGGATGCGCGAGGTGGTCGGTTTCACCGAGCTTTTAAAAGTGAAGCAGCTGCGCGTTGGTCGTTTCTGTGTGGCCTGAACTGAAACCTTGAATGGTAGTCAGGGAATGAGAGAAAACACTGCCAGAGAAACGCTGAAGGAGGGATCGTGACGGATTCAAAGTTACGGGAAAGAGGCAATGAAACAGAGACTATTCATGGGCTCTCTTTCATTGCCTCTACGCATCTCAGTGTTTCACTGCTTGTTTTTCATTCAGGCAACCTTCAAATCAGTCACGATCTCTACTTCTTCGTTTCCTGGAAGGCACAAAAGAGAAAGAGACAACAGGAAAGAGTGGGGCCTCACTAACAGGCATGGCAGCGAGGATAAGGAACGGTCGGCCACTTTGATTCATTCAAAGGTGAAACACCGGCTGGTGGGCAATGTGTGCTGTATTTGGAGATGGCTTGGTGTTCAGCCAGGACACACACACACCCACTGGGAGCAACAAGCCAAGCTGGCCTCTGTCTATGGTGGCACCAGGGTATTTAGTGTACCCACTGTTCCACTGCTAATTGCATGGCAGCAAAGAGCGCTCGGGCAAATGAGTGAATCCCCCTCCCTCCCTCCATTTTTTTATTGTGGACAAATCCAGCCAAGTGCTGTTCGTCAGCACCCTAATGTGATGTGATGAGACGAAATGTTGATGGTTTGGGCCCCATTATTGACAGGATAGACCAACAAATACGTGAACTTAGCATGTCTAAGATAATTTAAAGTTCGGAGAGTTTACAGTTTCAAACGATACTATGTTTTCAAAGCTTTACTCGATCAAATTGAACTCATTACATTAACATACCGTCTTCTTAGATTTTTTCTTCAGGACCTCGCTGCAGATCAGGAAGTGTAATTCCGTCAGTGTACTCCAGAGGGCACTGTTGTACCGGGCTCCTGATTGGAGGATTAGACTGAAAAGGGACATGGCTGGGCTGTTTTCCATTTATCTGCTTGTGTTCGGTCTGGAAAACAGTGGCAGTTTAAGGCATTATCAGATCTCACCTTTACCTGGGGAAAGGATAGAAATGCACACAGTAATTTCCCCCCACTGGCAAATAAAAATAAAAATCCTATAATTGAAAAAAAGATAGCACTGACATAATTCAATACCGCCATTGTATTACCACAACAGCAAATGTGGAACATAGGGACCGGAGTGTATACATCATCTTTGTGGAATAATTGGAAGGTTCTCAAAGAGAGAGAAACCCCTCAATCAATACTGCCGTGGATCATAAATTACAGCCAGTCTGCAAACAACTGAATGGCTCATAAGAATTATGAGTGAAGTACTACAGGAATGTTGATCTCAGCTTGAAAAACGAACAATGATTGATCCCAGTGTTGAGCCATTCAGTAATCAGGAAGTTTGAGCGCCAGTTAATGAATGAAGCTTTGTGTTTGGGCTTTTTGAACTTGGCCTGACTGCAAGGTATTTCCTGACATCATTGTCCTATAAGTCTTTGGTTGAACGACCCTTCACTTCCAAGTTCCACCCCCACCCCACCCACCCACCCACCCTGATACAGATTCTCTCCTCAGGTTTCAGAGTTTTCCATCACCAGTCTCCGCCTGCAAGGTCACTGGCCTCCCACAGACAACCCTTGATTAAAACGCTCACGTTAACGAGCAAGTTTCCATAGCAACCATCTCTGTCCAGAGAGTCGAGTAGGTTGTGGTTTGCATTAAGCTTTAACAGCTGTTAATGTTTAAAGGACATGAGACAGGGAGTAATGAATGAAGGTGGTACTTTCTGGGATCTCATTTAAAGAACACGTTAGTATTCAGCCCTCACCCTCCCTCCCTCCCTCCCCCCTTGCCCCCACATTCCTCAGCCCTGGTTGCCATGGAGTCCCCTCTGACAGCCTCTCAACCATTAGCATTCTGGTGATGCTCGCTGTTGCCGTGCCAACGCCTGACCTTTTCCACGGGAGGTCCGCGTGCCGTCAGAGCGATCGCGGGTTTCGGTTTCAACGGAGGGTCTTCCGGCTCCGGGATTCCACTGGAAGCCTTTGTGTTTCGGACGAGAGGGAAAGCGTTCCAACTGGGCTTGGCCTTCTGATGAAGAACAGCCCGAGGTGATGGATGCATGTGTCACCACCCTCACCCCGATTACCTCACGTCTCTCCTGAAGGCCCTGGATCAAGCTCCAGTGCCTCCCTTCACAGAGCTTTCTGGAATAAACAGTCACATCAGGTTACACGGTACGGTTACCTTGAAAGACATGATGAATCAGGTTGATCCTCACACTTCAGGTAGATTGATGTCAGTCATTACAGGAAGCTGTTCACACGGGGCACCTTGTGTTTTCATAGAGTAAACAAAGCATTGTTGAACTTTGAATATCTGAATTCTGCTGCCCGGATCTCTCACGGTATAATGCATCTAAGTTCTTCTTCTTGGTATGAACAAAGAAGAAGAAGTTTAACAAAGAAGACATAAATAGAGACAGTAGGAGAGAGAGACAGCGACTCAGAGACACAAACAGAGAGAGAGAAAGAGAGGAAAAGTGTAAGTGACCTGGGACTCTCCACACCTGCGGCCACGTGTCACGTCTCAGGTCAGACTCTGGACCGAGGCTAACGAGCCCCTGCGGACCCTGAACTCCTCCAACAGACTCACAGGCCCTGAACTCCTCCAACAGACTATCAGGCCCTGAACTCCTCCAACAGACTATCAGGCCCTGAACTCCTCCAACAGACTCACAGGCCCTGAACTCCTCCAACAGACTATCAGGCCCTGAACTCCTCCAACAGACTATCAGGCCCTCTTGAACAAACCCTGGCCATGACACACACAACACCACGCCAGCGCTGGAACAGTGTGCGGTGAAGCGGCGAGGCGATCGGGGGTGAGGTCATCTGGGACGTTGTCTCTGGAAGACTAGGATTGGAGCTAACGGCAGGACCCCACACCCCCTCGTCCCTCCCTCTCTCCCTCTCTCCCTCCCTCCCTGAGAACCAGGGGCTGCAAGGAGACATGGCGCCCAGGCAGGGCCCAGGTGCTTGGGCCTAACGCAGACAGGATGTGGCCACTCACTGGCGTCCTGCTCCCTCGGTGCCACAGACCTGCTTGAGGTGCTGAGTAAAGGGGTCAGGAGCAGCTCTTTCCAGAGGGGATTCGTTAGACGCTGCAGTCTGAGCTTCCTCCAAGGCCAGGGTCAAAGATGGCTTCTATTTACACCTTATTTCACGGCCAGGAAGATAATCGCCCCGTGCCGAGTCCATCTGGTTCACATGCAGGTTTTGTTTAATCAGGTTGTCTCCCTTCTCTGGCACGCTACTCAGCCCAACCGCAAGACCCAGCCCCCTCAATCCCAACCCATTCCCTATGCTTGTGCTTCCCCTTACACAAACACTAAGAGATTATGGGACCAGCAATTGTATTTACGGCTTGTGAGAAAGGGAGAGAGAGATAAAGAGAGAGAGAGCGAGCGAGAGAGCGAGCGAGAGAGACTTTAATACATCTGCGTTTGCCTCCAAATACGGTTCCTGATACAGAAAGCTACTTAGTGGTGTGTTGTGAACGGCATCAATGATACAAACCAATTTTTTTTTTCAAAAACCTTTTCGAAAATATGTTTTCAACCTTTCAAAACACATTTTTTTAAACTTTTTTTTCACACAGAGTGAAACGAGAGGAGAGCAGAGAAGAATAAAACAGAATAGATTAAAGCCAAGCAGAGTACAGTAGAGTACAGTAGAGTTTAGAGTCTTTGTCAAGTACTCATCAATGATGCAAACAATTCTTTTTAAATACATCACAAATATATTTTCAACCTTTCAAAACTTTTTCTTTTTACTTAAATAGTGTTGCAAATAACCTAAACCCATGTCAGAATGTCAACATGCAAAAACACAAGAATTTACATTTCGGGACAGGTCAGGTTTAGTTTAAGACGGTTCATTTTGCACTAACCCTAACCTTAACCTAGCCTAACCCTAACTTAACCCTAACCTTAACCTAGCCTAACCCTAACTTAACGTAGCCTAACCCTAACTTAACCCTAGCCTAAACCTAACCGTAAGCTAACCTATCCCTAACCCTAACATTGGGAACACTAGCACACTAAAGAAGGCAAACGTGACATCATTCAGTAAGAAGAAATCAGTAAGAAGTTATTTTTCTGCTCTTAACGAAAACAATGATTGGCATATTTGCCGCTAGATACGATTTGCTATTGAAAGTGAAAAGTCGCTAAGCCTAGCGACAAAGTCGCTAAATTAGCAACACTGTCTGCTCTGTGTCCTCTAGCAGCAGTCATCAGATACACCGGGGCTGACTGTGGGACAAATGACCTGGGGCGATCAGGCCGCAGCCAAATTCAGTTTCCCCCTTAAACGGTGATGTCACTGCTCCCATGTGACAGGGCTTGGTTTCGCTGTCAGATCAATTATTCAGAGCGTTTAATTGGATCAGCTGAATCCAGATCGCTCCAGGGATCCGATTCCAGTAACAGCAGCTGCAAATAAACTCTGAACCAACACAGAGAGTCTAGGCTTCAAATTAGCCTCCAAAAACAATGGAACAACGCAACTTCACACCCACGGCTGCAACACTATAGACTCGCTAAAGAGAGATCATTGGAAATTACATGTTTCAAATAGTGTTCATGTCAGGGGCAAGTTTCATTATACATGGGAGGTACATGTCCCATCTATTTCGTGAAAACATCCGCCCCCCCCCCCCACACACTTTTGAAGAAGAAAATTATTTGTAACGGATTCGTCTTCAGTTCTGTCAAAAATATGTCCTACCCACATTTGAAAACAAACTTCCTGGTTCCTGTTAAAATGAATGTCGCCAAGGTTGTCCGTATCTCAGGGTGTGGGTGTGCTCTGTGGGGAGGGGGCGTGTGAGAGTGGGTTGTGATCTCAGGGCTCTGGGTGAAAGCCAGGGTGTACAGACTGAGGAGCACAGTGGCAGCTCCAGAGTCATCAGATACTCCCCTGGTTTCTGGTCCTCTCTCCCCCTCTTCACCACAGGGCTCCCCATCAAAGGTGGTCTTTGTGTGGGGTCAAAGCTTCCCTGGACAGCCCCCCGTCCCCTCCTAACCCACACACACACTCACTCCTTACTGGGTTTCAGGATGTAAACTGACAGAACAGAGAGGGGGGCCTTGCATTCACAGGACAGGGATGGCAGACACAAGGCCTGGCTTACAAGAGGGGCTCGCTCGTGCTTCCCAGCTGTTCCACATGAGACAGGGTGGTGGTTTTCCTCCCTACATGGCGAGGAGAGGCCGCGATCACATTACATGTTATTGTTTCCATGGATGGACTGGCGGGCCCAAGCCCCATCAACAGCATCTCTCTCAGCCTCACGATACTGTAAACACGCCGTGTACAGTAAACTAAACTACAGTTTAGGGATTAGTGCAGCTCTGATGCTTCAAAGCATCATGGTTGCTTTCATCAATGGGTTTGTTTGATGCAAGCTAATCAAATGACTCCATTGAGTCAGGCTCCGTGTCCCAGACTGCCAGGCCGAGCCGGCCAGTGATTGACAGCTCATGGCAGCTCTGCTCTGACAGGAAGTAAGAAGTCCTCATGAATAACCCTCTTTCACTGCCTCTGTGTGTGCAGTCTTGTAGCAAGTGAAAGAGACGTGATTCACAAAGTCCCTTGTGTCTCTCTGGTTTTCAGACGAGGTCCCAGGTGAGAAGGGTTACCAAACGACCTTCAGCTTTGCGCCAGTCCCATCTCTCTACCCCCCCCATCCTCCTCCCATCTCTGCCCCCCCAGCCCTCAACCCTCCATTCATACCAAGGCTTTTGACCAGAGAACACTGCTTCCTTTGACTAGCAGAGACACCCTCGTCAGTTCCCACCCCCCAGCTCTGCTCTCTACTCCGCAACCATCACCTGACCACCAGAGCCATCTGCTGTCGCTAACAAGCTCACCGTCTCTTTAAAACCCCTGACACAGGAAACTTGAGGTGTGCCGAAGCAGAAGAGTAATCCTAAAGCCATTCTCGGTTCCAGAAACGTAATCCAACTGATCTATATGGCTAAACCTTCTGGGTTTTTTAATGGGAAGCGAAAATAATGAAAGATCAATGATTCAGGGGAGTTCTGCATGGCTGGGAGATGCAGAGGGGATCTTTCCTCCACGGGGCAGTGGATCGATGCCTCCCCAAAGCTCGAGTATTAATCACCTGAGGAGGTCAGGGGTTCCAGGTCCGTCTATCTACTGGGCTGCGACAGGTTAAAAGGTTTGTCTGACCTTGTGACCCCCATCCTGTCTGTACTGGCAACCCAAGGGGGGGGGGGGAGGGAAGGAGGGAAGGAGGGAGGGAGGGAGGAAGGGAAGGAGGGAAGGAGGGAAGGAGGGAGGGAGGGACCAGACGGCTGGAGAGACTGGGCTAATCGGCTTTGTTCTCCTGCAGCTCTAATAAGCTTATTGATCTCTAGACGTATCGATCCCCCTCCACTCACTCTGGAGACTGAGGGGGGGAGGCTGAGGGGGGGTGCTTTGTGTGAGAAAATGGCTGAGCGTTTTGGACATGGAGTACACCGGAAGCCCTCTGACTGAACATGCCAAGTCAATGATAAATAGATACCCCTGTCCTCATTAAAATGCAGAATCTTCCATTTCATTAATAAGAGAGGATTGCCTGTGTGTGCGTGTGTGTGTGTGTGTGGTAGTGTGTGTGGGAGTGTATGCATGTTTTTGTTGCCAATGTAGACACGCTGATGCTAAAGAGCTGAAGCCCATTGAAGGTGTTTCAGATGTGGTGGGGGAAGGGCTTGTTTACATGTCCAATATGTTTATGATTAAGAGGTTATTATGTTAGGTTGCTACGACAACCCTCTGGGGTTTATTGGCTTCCCGTACAATAATGAAGAGGTGTGTGAAATGCTGTGTTCATCTTAACAGGTTGGCGTTCATTCATGTTATGAAAAATGAGATTCAATTTTGCGCTTGACTCGTCACAGCATGCACCGTAAGGTTTTGTAATTCCTAGCGTGCGCCACGTCTAGAAGGTGGTGTTTAAGAGCGTCTCTGACTCAAGGCTGTCTCAGTCCTTCATCTCTGGTGTTTAATCCTGCACCTGCCTGACGCCACATCTGGTCAAATCAAGGGTGTGATAATGCTACATAATACTACACCATACTACGTAATGCTACATAATGCTACATCATACTACGTAATGCTACATAATATTACACTATACTATGTAATGCTACATCATGCTACCCCCCCACCCCCACAACCCTCCCAGGAGGTCAAAACAGAGAGGGTTGCAGGCTTACACAACTATCATCACCACTGGTCACATCATTCCTCAGGCAGAGAAATGACTTGACTCTTTAGTAACAAACATTTCCCGACAGGAATAAAAGTCTGTACAGGAGACAGGGTTAGACAGGGATGGAGGGAAGGAGCGAGGGAGGGAGGGAGGGAGGGAGGGCAAAGCAGGGAGAGGGGTAAACACATTCTGCTCGCAGAACTGAATCAGGGCAGAGAAGAGGGTCTGGAATGGAAGAGACAAGCTTCAGTCTCTCCCAGACTACCGTTCCATCTCAACTTCACAGCGATAAGATACGCTACTCTGAGATGGTTTATTAAAACCACCGGACTATTTCTGGACTGTCCTTCCTTTACCCGAAGAGCTGGAACACAAATACCAGATCTCACACATTCAAAATCACGTAGAGCGTTATTGTCTGTGTCAGATACCAACATGTTAGCATGTCAGCCGTGCACAGTACGTAAACACACGCCATGGACACAGTCACACGTATGCATGTGTACAGTACAGTGTACGGAACCAAGGATGTTGAATGATAACATCATTGTGCATTGTTCTACTTGTGCTGTCTAGAGAGGAGCGACAATAAAAAGGCTATCATGTGCTGCTTCATAAGGAGCTGTGTGATTGGTGTTGTGTTGGGGCCACGCCCCTCTTCCCACCAAGCCTCTCATCTCCTGCTCATGTAACACACACTTGCCAGGCCAGCAATAAATACTTCATGTTCCCCCAGGACCCCTGTGCGATTGCCAGCAGCCTCTGTGTGTGTGCATCAAATCCCCTAAGACTCTTAGCTTCCAAACCATGTCTGCCCCTCCTCCTTCAGACGGCAAAATGCTTGCATTTGTAATTTCTGTCTCGAGTGTTGATGATCTTGTGCACATGGTGGGTGTATGAATGAATGTGTGTGTTTCATGGTGGCCAGGTCTCTGGTAGCGCTCAGCCAGGCTGCTACTCAGGGAAGAAAGAGGTCCCTGCTGCATGTTGTTCCAAGATGGAGGAAAGGTCTTCCTGTTCCCTAGCTTAGCTCTCACTGCCCTCTTTGTTAATGCGGCTAAACGGCCATATAAGGACTGTCGGAGAGAACAGTAGTGAGACCTGCCGTCCTTAAATCCCTTCAACAAGGACTTTACTCAGCCCACACACACAGTCAGGCCATGTTCCTCTCTCCCCTCTCTCTCCCCTCTCTCTCCCCTCTCTCTCCAGACCACCCCAGCCCTTTTCATCCATGCAGAACCTCCCCCACAAACACTGGCTATTTCTGTCGGACCGACGGACATGTTTTCTTTCTGTGCAGTAAAATGATTCATTCCCCTCTCTCTCCTCTCTCTCTCCTCTCTCTCTTTTCTCTCTCCTCTCTCTCTCCTCTCTCTCCCCTCTCTCTCCCCTCTCTCTCCTCTCTCTCCCCTCTCTCTCCCCTCTCTCTCCTCTCTCTCCCCTCTCTTCCTGTAATCTTTAAAATAGTCAGCTGAACTATCTGGCAGTGCTCCCGTTGCTATGAGAGGATGTAGAAAAGGATCGAGAAGAGAGGGGAGAGAGGGGGGACAGGGAGAGATAAAAGGATAGAGTTGGGGCAGTGAATGTGGGAGAGGGGTAGCTATCTGTTGAAAAATCATGTTATGCAACCACTTTCTGGGGCTGGCATATTGGATCTGTTAAAAAAACTGAAAGAGAGAGAGAGAGAAAAAAACTGCTCGCAATTAGCGCCTGATATCCTGAGGGTGTTGGTCTCCTCCAATCACAAGGCAGCATCCTGTCCTCCCCAGTGTGTGTGTTACTAAGCAGACAATGTGACCCAGGAACACACACCACAGACACACACACACAGACACACACACACAGCCAGCCCCACAGCCTCGACACACACAAACACATCTATTTCTGCCTTGCACGCCACAGCAAGCAGAGAGTGGCATTGAAGCAGCAAAGAAAATTCAGTTTCTATTTAAATGGATTTTGCTCTCCGTGTGAATGTGGAAGACTGCAGGCATAGCTCAGAGGAGTCGGAGTACAGTTCAGACATGATGAAAAGAATCATTTGGGACGTTTTTTAAACCCTGCTAATAATAAAACGTGCTACTGGCTACTCTGCCAGGTAAACACTTCTAAATGGCCGTGCAGAAATGCATGCTGGGTGATTGCGGGCCAACTGTTTCAACGATATGAGGCAGGCGTCATTGTGTTGTCAGGGCTCGGGTGGTGTACGATTTATCTGAGGTATAGTCACTGCACAAGGGGACTTCCTCTCTTGTGAGTGGGTGTGTCTGGGTCCTGCCCTGCTTCCTGGATCTCAGATAAGGACCACCCATGGAGAAGGCATCATTCTAAATCCGTCAGCAGCTTAATGATCCCAAGGGAGGGGGGAGGGGGGGGAGGGATTTCCTCCAGCCGTGATGTCAGGACTAAATGTTTACTCCACTGCAGAGTAATGTCCCGGCAAACCAAATCAAATTCAAACATCCTGTTGGATAATAGCCACCCATAAGTCAGGCCTCCCTTATATGAAGGATGCTTTTAGCAATCAAGAAACGGTCATAGTTTTAACTTCTTAGAGAGTAGACAGAGAGTGGATAGAGAGTAGACAGAGAGTGGACAGAGAGTGGACAGAGAGTGGACAGACAGTAGACAGAAAGTGGACAGAGAGTGGACAGAGAGTGGACAGAGAGTGGACAGAGAGTGGACAGACAGTAGACAGAGAGTGGACAGAGAGTGGACAGAGAGTAGACAGAGTGGACAGACAGTAGACAGAGAGTGGACAGAGAGTGGACAGAGAGTGGACAGAGAGTGGACAGACAGTAGACAGAGAGTGGACAGAGAGTAGACAGACAGTAGACAAAGAGTAGACAGAGAGTAGACAGTGGCTGCTGATCGAAGGGGAATAGGATCCTTATTTACAAGATTTTTTCATCTTCAACCTTGCATGTCCGCCTAATTGTTCAGTGGTTCTTTTCTAGGTTAATCCTGAAAGTAGGGAAAGTTACATCAAATGAATTAGAATGTGATGTTGAAGCGGGTAGATTACGTTGGATTCTGTGAGCCATTGCAGACAAACAATGCTTCTATGTGCACTTTATCTGTAGTAATGGGGTAGAGTCAATCCTCCTGTTAAATAAAAAGAGAGTGGCTAAAGAGAGAGAAAAGAGAGAGAGTTAAAGAAAGAAAGATCCACAAAAAACTGTTTTCCATTGTTCCAAATAGCTGTAGCTAACGGTCTCCATGCCTGATGTGAAAGGAGGGTATTTATTTGTGAGTGTGCTGCATTATTTAAGAGTAAACACACAGGAGAGGGTGAGGCCTGGCTGGGGGGAGCTGGTGTTGACTGTGACAGGCCCGGGGAGGCATGAACACGTCTGGACCTCCTCACAACGCCCCCACAAATCAGCTCTTACCACTCCAGCTTGGGAGAGTCCCGAGTCAGCAGCCTATCAGGTAAAGGAGCTTAGGAGAAAGAGCCTGAGGCTGAGATGGAGTGGGCCTCAACACTATCAATCCATCATTCATCACCGGGCCCTGAGAAACACCAAGCCTGGAGAAGCGAACCAGGGGAAGGAAGGAGAAAGAACCAGGAGAGGGGAGGGGAGAGAGGAGGCTGACCTGGGCCACATGGCCTCCAGGGGGGACACAGGAGCCATGGGAGATGGTATCCTGGTCCAGTTCCTGGTCCAGTCTGAGAAGGAGAAGAGGAGGATGAGAGGGAGGAGGAGAGCAGGAGAGGATAGGAGAAGGAGAGAGAGCAGAACAATTATGAGGGAAACTTTCAGAAAAAAGGGCAAATGAAATGTACCTCCGCCACACGCACCCCCCACCCTGGGCCTCCTGCACATTCCTCTCCCCTCAGCAAATCTGGCATGCCCTACAAGAGGCACCCTACAGGAGGCGGCGGCTGCAGCAGCACAGTCATCTGTTCAAAAAGGCGTATTTGAGCGGCCACCAGGGCACAAAGCCAAATATTTCTCATTTGGAGCTGAGAGAGAGAGAGATGCTGGCCTAGAGATGACCCTCCTGCAGGAGGACAGCTCTCTGGTACAGAGAGAAAGAGTGAGAGGGAGCGCCTTGGCAACACCGGAGAGCCGGGAATTAACTTGCAGAGGGAAAAGAGGGAAACCGAAGCTCTGCTCTCTGAAACATCCTGTGTAAAAAAACATAAAAAAAAAAAAAGAACAAAAAAACTTTGAAAACTTCATCCCGTCTGTGTGAGCCTCTGGGTATTCGCTGAAACATGGAGGCCTGATGTGTTTTTCTTTTATTTGGCACTCTCTGACTGTCTACATCGAATAATTTTCTCTGTTCGTTTCCCTCCTTGTCTAACGGTTTCCTGAGTCTGCTCCCCTTCTCCACATCCCACCAGCGAGCTCTGACCTCCTGCTCGCTGGGGGGAAGCCCAGCCCGGCTGGAGAGAGCAGGTCTGGGTCCCGGCTGTGCTTGCTCAGTGATGGATGACTGGGAAGAATCCAGGTTCAGCATTCTTGCTCGTTCAAGGGGAAGAGAGGAGGTGAGGAGGGGCATTCCTTTGTGTCTTTGTAATCACACTGGCTGGAGCTACAGCTCTTATGACCTCCAGCTAGTCCAAACTCAGAGCAGCTCAGCCAGTCCAAACTCAGAGCAGCTCAGCCAGTCCAAACTCAGAGCAGCTCAGACAGTGCACACTCATTAGCAGGGTAGTTTCAGAGAAAGTCTCAGAGAAGCTGGGCCAGAAACGGCTAACGAGGCCGAGTGAGGACGGGACATGTGGAAATGTTTGGAAGCTTGAGTCAGACCAAAGACACGAAATTCCACATGTTGGGTTTAGATATCGTGTCTGTCTGGTATGTTTACTGCTAGGGATCACTTCATTGCTGGACCAATCAAAAGCCCTGTGGCCAGATTTAGGGAGGGACCCGGGCATCAACAACAAAGAGGGTCTTTCTTTTTTTCCAAACCCCCTCTTCAGTAAAAACTCATCAGACGTCTGCCAGATCCGCAGAGGCCTGGCTCCAATTATCCACCCACGTCGCTGGAATCCCGAGGAAGGCTCTGTCCGGCCAAGCGTTAGATGTTGCCGCGCAACGTTTGACAGAGAACAGGACGGCTTTGAAACCCTGAGTGTGAACTTGCCTGCCAGTTTTGACTTGGATAAAGAAGGGAGGGATGGGAGAATGGAGGGGTGGAGGGATAGGAGGACAATGGTGGGAGGAGAATGAGGGGGAGAGGATGGGGGAAGGTTGGGGGTTGGACAAGAAAAAAACGCTACTGGATGAAAAGCATCTGCAGGAGTTTGGGGAAGCGGTACTGTGTGAGCACCACACTAGATCCCCCTGCCCAGAAGAGAACTGGCTGCTGGAGAGAAAGACTCACTTTGGAGAAGCTCGTCACAACAACTGTGATTGGTTCAAATCGGTTTAAACTGGAATAAATTGGCATAAATCGGTTTAATTTGCAACTACACTAGCTTCAAGTATTAGATATTCTCTCTTGCATCAATCTTTCAGGCCAGTGAGTTCAACAGTTGTGGTGCTTCAAACTGAAACCATGCCTGTACGCTGTGAACCTACTGAGGCAGGTGGGGTTATGGTAGCGTTAACAGAAACTGTTCTTTCCCATCATGAGATCAACACATCATGAGATCAACACATTTACCTGGCCAGGTGAACCAGACAGCCTGGAGGCATCCAGTTGAGACAAAGGTGTGCTGCCTGACAAGCCGAACGCTCCCCTGTTCACCACGCCCCTGGCAGACAAAACAACCGCCGTTGAGAAAGCATTCTTTCCCACAGTTAATGACTGAGCAACGTAAGCAAGAGTCTAGTTACACTACAAACATGTTTCTTTCAGTGCAAACACAAACAGACACAGACCTACACACACACACGCCCACGCAAAGGGTTCCTCTTGCACACACCTGCTCCAGGCTGTTGAGCAGGTAAACAAAGGACATAGAGGAGCAGTACGTCCCACCCTCCCTGTCCCAGGTGTTCCCCTGGACGAGGAACCTGGTTTACATGAACATGATCCCAGGACTTGCTGAAACCATGTCTGGCACATCCCAGATCTCCTCAAGCAGAAACCAGGATCAGGCCAGCCATTACAAACTCTGGACAAGGGGTCAGCATTTTCCTAATTGGGCCCCACAGCCACAATTGTGGCAGGGGTCAACTTAGCTTAACAGAGGTCAGGGGTCAACTTAGCTTAACAGAATTGGGTCTGGCAGGAATCAGTGAGTTGAGCATTGTAACCCTGTATACATGGGGGCCCATGGACCTGGGGTTATCTGTACCCTTTGACCCTCCTAATGGTAAACCTGACCAGCATTATACCTCTCTACTGTGACAAGGCCAGCCTTACTCCAGACTGTTTGAATGTTGAAAGTATTTTAGTCTAATAGAAAGTTGGTAATGTGGTTTATGTTGGAAAGTATGATTCTATGTTATTGAAGCATACTATCAGTGTATCCTGTAAAAGTCCATGTTCTCCTTACTGTGGCAGCTGGGGATGGAATTTCATCCATGACAAACTGAAACTAGATGATGCCAAACCCACCCTTTCACAGAACACTGGCAGAGCATACAGTGAGATACTCCTTCCCTTTGTCTTTGTCTGTTCAAATCGCAGATCCAGTTACATGGATCCTTCCGGACCAGAAGGATCCCAATGTTCCCTTGACAACTTTGGTTTATCATTATTTAATGAGGTCCGATTCAGGCCAGCTGAGAGATGCCTCTGTTGCAGGGCTCATCGAAGGACGACACAGGCAGCATGTGACTCTCGCTGGGGGAATAATCCGATCCAGGGACACGACCAGGGATGGTCCACGTCAGCCTGTTTTGTTTGTTTAAGTTTTCCTGTCTTACGGCTGCTCCACGTTCACAGGACAGGAAACGGCGCCAGCAGTAGGGGGGACGAGGCTCTTGGTGTCTGTTTCTCGTTTGACTGAGAGGAAAATAAATAAAGAACTAGGGAAGTAAATAAATAATGTTTGAAAGGATTCACCCCCGAGGGCACCAGCTGACTGTCTGCAGCTGGTACGAGCCTCTCTCTATCGCTGAGGGGTTGCCACGGCAACAGGACTGGCCGACCTACCACCCCCAGTAGCCTCCATGACAACAACAGATCCCATTGATGCGTCTCTGGAATGCGCTGGCTTGTTTCGGGGGAAACCTTGGAAACCTTGGAAACCTGGGGCCATTTGTGCAGCTGGTCCACCCTGAGAGTACGTACAGTTCTCCTGTGTTAACTCTCTGTCCACACTCACCAGGGGAAAGTCAAGCCAACGGAAAACGTGGAACGTTCCTTTCAAGAGCTTTGCCAGCAGACACTGTTTTCATACCTCTGAAATATTCATAATGGCCTCATTCAGCCACTGAACCAGACAGTATGTGTGTATTTTTTTCTGTTCAGAAATGTGCCTGTTTTGTTGTTCATTGCACGTAAACACAACTGATGTAGAGATTAAATATGAAACAGGATTTACACTCCACCGTGTTTGATTCTACAGTGGAAGAAGAGGTTATGTGTGTGGGCCTCACGTTCAGCTGGAGAAGCAAAGCACCCACACAAATCTTTAATCAGAGCTTCTGCAGCATATAACACCAATCTAGCAGCGTTTCCATCGATTGACACTAAACTTCACTCATGTAGATGGAAGCAACAGGCCCAGCGATACTTGGACATTAATCCTTATGTGTGTAAACGACCTTGTTCAGTAATGAGGAGATGTGTAAATCAGGAGACTGAAATCCCACAGATCACAAGGTGGCACCCGCTGAGACCGTCAAACAACAGGCTCCAAATCAAATCTGTGTTCAAGCAGATCCACAATGCTCTGATACACACACCAGTAGAGAGTCCTTTAGGAGCAGGAATGGCAGGTCTGCATGGGGTACGCTGGGGAGAGATTGTGCCAGAGTGTGTTATTACCAGTAAGAGATGGTTCTTCTCTAGATCAGATCAGCGTTGAGGATGTCAGGTAGGACGGTGTGTGAGGGTAGGAGGGTGTGTGAGGGTAGGAGGGTGTGTGAGGGTAGGAGGGTGTGTGAGGGTAGGAGGGTGTGTGAGGGTAGGAGGGTGTGTGAGGGTAGGAGGGTGTGTGAGGGTAGGAGGGTGTGTGAGGGTAGGAGGGTGTGTGAGGGTAGGAGGGTGTGTGAGGGTAGGAGGGTGTGAGAGGGTAGGAGGGTGTGTGAGGGTAGGAGGGTGTGAGAGGGTAGGAGGGTTTGGAGGGTAGGAGGGTTGAAGCTAGTAGGTGCCTCAGTAGAATGATCCGTGTGCCTGCTGAAGGCTCCTCCGGTCGCTCTGCTGAGATCAGGGAGTCAGCAGGAACAGGGGCTGTCTTTGTGTGAGAAGGCCCTCCCCCGACACAGCCTCATCATCGCTGGCAACCCAACCCTCACACACACACACACACACACCAGACAGTCACACACACACCCTCCTGTGCCCCCCTCCCCCCAGCCCACCACCCACACCGACCAGGTAAGCTGCGCCAGCTGTCACCATGGTTACGAGCGGCACTCATGCCCAATCACAAGACAAGAAGCCCTCTGGTGTAGTGGTGAAGGGGGTGGGTTGATTCCAATCACAAGGACGATACAATCAAGTAGAGCATCGACTCGATTTCACGGCAGGCTCGCCGCGCTCAGAGCCTCTGCGCCGGAGAATCTCTCCGGCGCATTCTATATCGCAAGATTGCATCAGCCTACCGTCCAGCTGGTAAATATAGCTCTGTGGAGTCAGTCACAACAGCCTGTCCTCCCTCCGCCGGGCAGCAGGCAGGCAGGCAGGCAGCAGAAAGCCCATGTGCCAGGAGGAGTGAGTCAGCTCCGTTATGAAACGTGACCTCATCAGCCCAACACCAGAAACAACGCGGCCTGCGGGGGAACCAGGATCACGCTTGAGGATGCTGGATGGTAACCACGGTTTCTAATCTTCTCTGGTCCAGGGTCCTCCCCTGAATCACCAACCGAACATTGCCATGGCAACCGGGAGGATGAAGGAGCCCTTTGATGTGTGAATCCACAGAGGTGTGAGTGCAAGGTACAGAGTGTAACAGTGTGTTACAGTGTGTTACAGCATGTTGGTTAAGCACATTCAGGATCTAAAAACTGTAAAAGATTTAGTGTCCCACTTCAGATCATGTGGGTCTCACCAAACAATGAGGTCTGGCCTTTTGATATCTGGAATGTTAATGAGGACTCCATCAGAGCTGATCAAATGACAGAGTTTCTTTGAAATATAAGTAATTGAGAGCGCTTTGTCTTCAATGTGTATAAGAGGAAACACCAGATTCACCCCATGGCTGGTCTCATCAGTGGATCATCAGTGCTGTCAACAAGCATGAGGACTGCAGCCTCAGAGGCTCAGCTTTAAATCCACCTGCATTTCCTGCTGGGTTCACCACTCAGTACTTGTTTTACTTCTGATGACACATTAACAACCTTTCAGTCCGGCCGTGCGACAGTTGTTACCTGTTGCTATGGTTTCCAGGCTTCTAAACTTGGATTTTGTTGTTTCCGGGGTAACAAGGTATCGCTCAGCAACCTAAGTATTCTGCTCCATGCATGCTCATGGCTGGGAGAGGTACTAATGAGGTCTGATTTGTGATTTAACTGATCAGATCAGATTCTGGAGTCACTGATTAAACCCAGCGTGTGTTTGTGTGTGTGGGCGCAGTGAGTGAGAGAGTGAGCATGGTGGCCATGTGAACTGAAGGGTGAATCACTGGAAAGATGGGTGGAGAGGGGAGGGAGAGAGGTGGGAGAGAAAGGGGGGAGAGGGGGGAGGGAGAGGGGGGGAGAGAGGGGGGGAGAGGGGTGAGAGGGGGGGAGAGAAGGGAGGGAGAGGGGAGGGAGAGGGGAGGGAGAGGGAAGGGTGGACAGAAAGGCCTGGCTGAGTGGCATGTAATCATCTTGGTTGGTCGCTCCGACTGAACCCCACGGGTGAACCTCTCTAACACTCCTCCACATAAACAACAAACACAAACATGTCCTTGAGGCTGTCAGCCTCTATCTGAGGCCTGCAGCCCCTATCTGAGGCCTGCAGCCCCTCATGCACCCTGCGCCCGAGAGACTAATCACTGCAGAGAAGAGGGGACCAGCAGAGAGTGAGGGTAGGTAGGTGGAGGAAGGATGGTGGAGGGTGTGTGAGGGAAGGAGGCTGGGGTCTTCCTCTGAAGAAGGCTTCCGGTAAACAGCTCCACAGTAGGAGCCTGGAAGCAGGGTAAATCATGCATGAGTGCTGTGTCAAATTGATGCTGCCGCCTTGAAACCCCTCAATTATACAAGTTTGCTTGTGCATATGAATATGAGTGTGTCTGTGTGTGTGTGGGCGCGTGCCTTTGTCTGCACAGCTGCTGTTTGGGTCGATGAAGAGGCGCTTGTCTCTCGTCCTCTGTTCTGCTGAACAGAAGCGCTCCAGATCCTCAGGTCAGTTGAGCAGCTAGGAGCGAGAGACCGAACGTGTCCGGGTAAGGGATGACACGTGCACTGCTGTAGGAACTCAGTCACACTGACCACCCCACTTAGAGATGAGTCCAGATAAATGATAAATAAGCCCAATAAAAGGGACTGTTCAAATCCTTTGGTTTGTCACTCCATCTGCTAGGTTGAGAATTCGGTAAGATTGTTTCCGTCAGTACTGTAAGATGAAGTGAATATTGTGGTTCGTACTCTTTTGAGGACATGGCTTTAAAGGAAACATTTTTCTCAAAAAGGGTTTCTGTCCTCCTAAACGCTCCTAAACGTGTCCATAGATAGCCCCACACATGCACACTGTGATGGACTACACATCTTCTTCCTCCACTGGCCCAGTTGCCAAGGGAAACTAGTGTTTGCCCTTTCTGATGAAACAGGACAAAACGTAAATAATGAATCCTTGAGGTGGAAAGAAATCGTTTATCGTCTCCTACCTCTGTTGTCCTTCCATGACGAACGGGCGCTTTGGCACTTGGTTTCACCAGAACAAAATCACCTCATCTGTTTCAATCATCTCCCTCCTACCTGCCCCGGCCAGAGACACAGGGCTGGGGGGGATAGGAGAGGGGGAGGATGAAAGAGAGGAGCCTTCAGAGAGCAGACACACGGCCGAGGACACACCGGCATGTCGGAGACACAGACGGCTGGTGGAAACACAGGAAATCATTTTTCACTTCCTGTCAACAAAGGGGGAGGCGAGTATTCTCAGGGTTGTGTGTACGGCTCCTCCTCAGTCGTCACACACCAGGCATCTCCTTCTGTTGCCTCTCCCACGTTTCTCTTGTGAACGTCCTCTCCACAGACACGCAAGGTCTTTCATTCAAGGAGCAAAAGATGTCCGTCCTCCGAGTGTGTGTGTGTGGGGGGGGGGAGTGTGTGTGAGGGGGAGTGTGTGTGTATGTGCTGTGTGTGTATGTGCTGTGTGTGCATGTGTGACTTGCTCTTGAAGACCTCTGGCGGGTATTCATTTGTATTCCCTTCCAGACATGTTGTTTCTAATAAGAGTTCATTAAAGTTCAGCAGCAACTCAAGACACACTTCCTCCTGTGATCACCATGGCGACTGCTTCACGATTCCTAAGACGAAAACATCATGAGATCATCGCACATGGGATCATGTTTATTTTTTTTTTCTGTGTATTTTGCTTTGATAAAAAAATAATAAAGCCTGGTTAGACTAGTCCCGGAGTCCGGTTCTCAGAATCCGGTTCTCAGAGTCTGGTTCTCAGGTCGGCTTCTCTCTCTGTGGTGCTGGACACAGGCCCGTGTCCTCTCACAGCGCTGGGAGATCAGGAGGAGATGGGACACACCAGACCCTGACCAGTTTTAATGAATAGGGTGTCATTTCTGCTTAGATCCAGACCACTCGCCCTCTAAACTGTTGGCCATGTGCTAGCGGGAATGTGTTTTTGTCCGTGCGTTTGTGTGCGGATGAAAGTGTGAGTGTGCCGTGTGTGTGAGTGTGTGTGTATGTGAATGTATGTGTGTGTATGTGTGTGTGTGCAGACGCTAAGCGGATGGGACACATCGCATCCAGGGCCGGTGCTGCAGTGTTCTGTACATGCTCAGACAGATGTAAGCAGGTCTCCTGTTCTCCGTAGCTGCAGAAGGCGGAGGGTTGTGTTCAGGCGTGGCTGATGCCTCGTTTGACCGGGGTAATGGCCCTGAAACAGGAACCACTGAAGTTCTGCTGTAGAAACACCAACACTGTCTCTGTCCCAGGATCAGGGGGTGATCTTGTCAGACCAGGAGAGCAGGACTGAAAAGAGCAAGTGTTTAATAACCTCAAGCCTTCCGTTTGTCAGCAGCCACCACTTACACGTTAACTCCAGAACGGGCAGCTGGAATATAAGGAGCCTGTTTTCCGTGTGTGTTAGTGTACAACGTCAGCGCTGGCTGGCTGTTTATTTCAGACGAGGGCCGGGGGACGTTGCCATAGTAACCTTTCATGTGAGCCAGCGCGGGGGCGGAGCTTGGCTTCTGCCTCAGAGGCACCATGCACACAGGTGCCCTCGTCAGCCTCGCTCCCTCCCTCCCTCTTCCCCCCTCAGATAAAGGGCCGTTTGTTATTTTCTTCCCTTTCACCCAACGTGCACATCATTCTCCCTCACACTTTCACCTCTCCTCCTTCTCCTCCTCTTCCCCCTCCTTTCCTCTTCCCTCGTCCTCCTCCTCCTCCTCCTCTCTTCCCCTGTTTTTCTGTCTCTCTTTGATCAGGGACTGGGTTAGCTGCTAGACTGACAGATGCAGGAAGTGCCAGGAGGCAGGAGAGTAGCTCTGTGTTTCAGTAGGCCGGCGTCATCCCCAGCCTGGCCTAGAGAGGTGTCCCAGACACAGGGGCAGCCTGTCAGCCTGGGGCCCGATCCAGGCCTGCCTGTCCAGGGCAGCCAGCCAAAACAGCCCAGTCATGCTGATTACAGAGCGGGGGGTTTGGGCTGGAGAAGAAAGGGTAGCCGATATCCAGTGCACAATAGCATTATCTTTAATCCACCAATCACAAAAGGTGACCTTCAGTGCTTCCGCGGGCGTTGGCCCACCCACCGGGCGTTCCACCTCCTCCCGGGTCTCCGTGAACGAGCACGTTCTGAGATACAACCAACTTCCAGTTTTTGTTCTCGAAACAACTCTGGCAAACATGACTGCCTGTTTCACTGGCAGCCAAGCGCACCACACGACCTCACTGGTCCACGTCTCACTCCCTTCAGTGACTTCTCAGAAGTCGTTTCCAGGAAGCGTGCAAGGGTTTTGTTGACCCAAAACTAACCTGATAGCCTGCGTGCATGTAGGGACCGGTCGACCCCCTGGCCCCGGCCCCGGTCGACCCCCTGGCCCTGGACCCTGGACCCTGGCCCCGGCCCCGGGGGAGCAAAGAGGAGGCCAGAGAGGAGCAACCAGTTCAGGGGAGTCAAAGGTCACACACACCCTCCTCCAACCAGCCGATCCTGTTTAGGAGCTCCGGTTACAGAACAAGCTCCCCAGCTGCTTTGTGTAAACAGGGTTGATGCCAGGTCTTTGTCTGCAAGAGGACCATGAAGCGAGGTGAGGCCAAGTTTGGAGGCCATGAGAGCAGCGACCTTTCAGAGACTGGAAGTGCGCATGGATGAACACGCATTATATTTCAAGGTTATGTTCATAGTAAGAGTATCCTCGGCTTGTCCAGATGTAGCGGCTGGAGGGGCCAAGTAGAGGAACTGGCCTTATATGGAAACAAATGCCACGATAACGCCATGATCTCTGGTAGTCTAACTCTAATCATCGTGTTTCCCTGCTCCTGTTCCCTGGGGGAGTTAGTGGAGGAGGGCTCTCCAAACCAGGCCAAATGAAACACCTTTGGACGCCATCCAGAGTAAGCACTTCTCAGTGTTTCTTTTCCAAGTCTTCTGCATGTCTGTGAGAACAGTCTTGTCTGCTGCCAACAGTCCTCACGGAGCCCCTTCAGATCTCAGCCCTTTCAGCAAACACAACAGCCCCACGCTGCCAAGTTAGGACAACAATGTGGTCTTCAGAAATAAATAAAAAAATAGGAATTTGTTTATTTTAGAAGTAATACAATATCGTCATGTAATCATAACATGGCTTTGGCAACAACTGATCCTGGAATGTTTATATGAGACATTTATTTGGTAGAATCTTACAGGCTGTTTTAGTGCTGTAAAGGTATGCTGGTCTGGAAGGCTAATGTTTTTCCACAGTGAATATATGCTCGTGCAGTTAATTCCTCATTTTGGCAGGGATCAAATATCTGCTGCAGAACAACATCTGCCCATTACCAGAAGCTGTTTATTGTTGCAGAACGCTTTTTACCCAAAATGGATATTCTGCAACTGCTGAAGCCATGTTGCAATGGTAACTAACCAGCCGAAAGACATTTGAATAATTCTGCTGCACGCACACACAAACACGCCCACACACACACACACACACACACACACACACACACAAACACACAAGAGCACGCCCACACACACTGTGTGTAGAAGTGGTGCCCTCCAGAACGCTGCAGCAGATGTTTTCCCCCTGAGGTCATCATGCAGCGTGTCCTGTTCTAGAGCCACGTCTAACACACCTCTCGCTGGTCCCACCGTCACCATCCTCTGGGTGACTAATAACAAGTCTGACCACTTCCAGGCAATCAGGCTGAACCAGTATTTATCTCACAGTAAAACATCTCACAGTTCACATGCACTGGAGGTGATCCTCCACTACCATTTAATTAGAAGGAAAAGCCCAGCTGGTTTTGTGTAAACAAAGCCGTTTCAGCCCCTGCAGTTGTCCTGGTTGCTGAGAGCACAGCCAGGAGAGGCTAGACAGTGGGTGTTCTTGCAAAGGGTTAACGTAGAGCTCAGAGCTTTCATTTCCTCCTCTGTTCCATCTGAACAAACAAGGAGGGTGACCTGACAGAGCACAGAAGGGCTGGGGGGAGGAGGGGGAGGAGGAGAGGAGGGGGAGTGCCGTGACTGGAATAAAACCAAACAGAGGGGGAGGGAGGGAGGGGTGACCATGTGATGTTCAAAAGCCTCCAGACTTCTAGGCTGCATGTGCGTGTGAATGTGTGTGTGTGTGTGTGTACACGTGTGTGCTGGGAAAAGCAGCCCCTCCCCCCTGCCCTCCACACACGCACACACACACGCACACACACTGACGTTGCTGCTCTAGCACAACAACATTTCTGGGAAATGGCTGCCGTTCGTACAGTACTATTTACATGAGACTGAATCTGCCTGTTATATCACTTTCATCATCAACCACAACAACAAGTGTGACCCTCTTAACCTCTCTCTCTCTTTCTGTTTCTGTTTTAAAGCCACCTTTAGCTCACCGTATGTAAAACCTCACAAAGAGAGGGTGGAAGGGGGAAAACGATGCGAGAGAGAAAGGAAGAGAGAAAAGGGAAAAAAGCATTGTGTCAACAAAGAAGTAGAAACAAGGTGAGGATGAGTGATGAAACATAAAGGAGGAGAGAAGGAGAGCAGAAGGGGAGAGAGGGGGCGAGAGATAGACAGGGGGAGAGGGAGAGAGCTGAGAGAGAGGGGGAGGAGAGAGAGAGGGGGGGGGAGAGAGAAGGAGTGAGAGAGAGGGGGGTAGAGAGCCGTCTGGAACAGGAGCACTCGAGACATGACTCATGGTGTTAAGTCCCAGGAGGCTCGTTGACGAGGTCTATAAATGGAAATAGCAGCAAAACACCAGGCTTCCCTCGCCGTCTCTGACGACGTTACGTCTTATTAGAATATGATACTTTTTGACAGGCTTCATCCCCTCCTGATCTCACCAGCCTATCCTAACCCTTCTGTAGTTCTCTGCTATTTATTTTTCAGAAAAAAAATGAGTCAAACGTAATTGAAAAAACCGAGCAAACGTTTGCTCATGAAACAGTTCAGATTGAAAACGTTCCAGAGGCTGAGAACGCGTTTACCTGGAGGAAGCTGTTTCCAGGCTTTCACTCAAGCTAATAATAAACCCCCTGGTTGGATCATTTCCTTTCTAAAGTCCACATGAGATGGGAATACAGTGATATAGCGTCACTGATAAAATAAGTTCATGGAAACCATGAACTAGTTTGGTGTTCTGTCCT